>NW_006959904.1:5892-6914 GCF_000164805.1 Carlito syrichta
TCTTGCCACGGCCCCCAAGCAGGTGAGACTCTGGGGGCCACCATGCCTGACTCAATTTTGGTGACCTATCACTGAGAAGAGGTCTGGCCACATCACCATTGCTGGTCTCCGATGCTTGGGCTCAGGCAGCCTCTCGCCTTGGCCTCCCAACCCCATACACAAGTGAATGCTCTTCTTTTTTTTCCATTTTTCTTTCAGTCGGTGTATGACTCCATCGCCCAGGTTGGAGGGCAGTGGCTCACTCTCAGCCTCCACAGTCTCAGCCTGCCAGGTTCTGGTGAGCCTTTCCCCAACATTCCGAGGAGCCAGAACAACATCCAGGTGCCACTATGTCCGGCTCATTTTGGATGGAGGGTAGAGAATAGGTCTCACAGAGCTTCCCCAGTAGGTATCCACTCTCAGGCTTGGGCCGGTGGCTGGCCTTGTCCTCCCAAAGCACTGGGATGATGAGGCTGAGCTGCGGACCCCAGCCTCAATTCTTTGTCGAAAATGAACCAGAAGGCCTGCTGTGGCGGCTCACACCTGGAATCCCATTGGGCCATAGGCGATTCTCCTGCCAAGACCTGCCCTCTCCCAAGATTTTCTGGGTTTGCTTGGGGTCGAAGTGGGACTTTCTATGGTGTCCAGCCTGGTCTTGAGCTCCCGGGATATGGCCATCTTCCTGTCTCAACCTACCCAAGTGCAGAGTAGACAGCGGTCAATAGCTCTGCTGTCCCTGCATCCCAGAAAGTTTGAGAGTCATGACTTCCCTATACCTGATGTGAACACTGAGAGGAGCAAGTGGGTCCACCCTGGGGAATGAGGAGGGCATGGCAGGCGATTCTGTCCACCTTCTCCGGGGTCCTGGGTCATAGGAAGAGAGCGGGTCTCATGGTGGGGCCCTGAAAGGGCTGTGGAGGTTGTGCTTGGGACCTCACTCCTGTCATTCTGGCACTCTAAGAGGCTGAGGCGGGAGGATGGCCTAAGCCCCCGGGTTCGAGAGCAGCCTGGGCACCCTTTGTGAGACCTCGTTTCTATAAGAA
>NW_006959905.1:0-810 GCF_000164805.1 Carlito syrichta
CTAGGTGCCCTCTGGAATGAGCCCCAGTTGACAGCCAGCAAGGAATTACTAATCTCTGTGTACAACATGGAATTGAATTCTGCTAACAATCTGAATGACTTAAAAGCTGTTCACCCCCAGAGCCTCCAGAAAGGAGGACAGCCCTTCTGACGTCTTGATTTTGGCTCTGCTAACCTCAGAGCAGAGAGCAACTGGACTGAACTGTGACACATACACACTGTGAGGTGATAAGTGCATGGCATGATGTTTTCAGCCACTCTGTTTGTGGCCATCTCTTAGGACAGTCATAGAAAGGGGATATGCCACGTCTGCCTCACTCCGAAGTCCATGTTGCCTCTGGGATGCAAAAAAGATGAGTGTCGGAAATTTAATTTGAGTTATTCAAGAATATATTTTATGTCAGCCCTATTTATATTAGAAAACTCAATTCAGACAAGACTATAGTGTTTAAATAAATATCAGCATATAGTATAAATGTTTACTTAGAACCAACTCTAACCTCATGAGTTGACATACAGAAAAGACCATGAGAAGTTTGTTACACTCACTTTATGTGGGAAAAATGGAGCTAACCAAAGAAGCCAAGTGTAACAAAAGAATATCAGAAGAACTGTCACCCCACTCTCTATGCTTCTGCTTTCAATTCATTTTGCATTTATCATAATGTGCTTAGAAGCATGGGAGTGACTTAAAGTGCCAGATGGGTAAAAACTATTTCCTTCTTTATTCCTGTCTCCCAAGGCAAAGACCTGGGCATGTATGGGCCCTGCCTGTCTACACTCACACAACCCACATGACCCAGCCAGACTC
>NW_006959905.1:2668-3511 GCF_000164805.1 Carlito syrichta
TTCAGTCTTAAAAAAGAATGAAAAACTGTCATTCACAGCAACATGGGCCAAACTGGAGCACTAATTCAGGGTCCAAGGTCCTAGTGAGATGTCACCAAGATCTCCTGTTTTGCCCTCAGGCAGCCAGTTCTCTCTGTTCAGTTTTTGCTGTCTTGTTTGTGTGTTCAGTGTTTGTTACTGTCGTGTCTGTTATTGTAATTAATATCGGGTCAAAAACGTTCTCAACCTGACACTCTCTTACAGTTGGTCTTGTATCACTTCAAGGATTTCCAAAAAGCAGCCCAAGACTCGGGTGGCCAGGTAAACAAGGGTAAACACTTTTGTTCTCTTGAGAGGTCCACATTTCCATTGCAGCTGGTCACCAGAGGAAACCTTCAATTCCACTGTAGAGGAAAAAATCTGCCAGTTCGTCTGTTACCGCCATCCAGACCAGATCCCATATATCACTGCATGGTACCTCCTGATAATGCAGCAGCTAACATGGACAAAAAAGGCGAATATGGAAAATAACTCTTCTCATGTTTTGACTTACAGGAAACCCCTAAGACCAAGCCCTCGGTCCTCCAATGTCCATCAGAGGACAACGAGATCCCCTGTCCATACCCTGCATCCAGGTGGGAGCAGAGGGTCCAAGAAATTCTCAGTCCATCACACACTAGCAGCGGATCCCCCTATCAGCCCATCTATCCCCTGCTTCCCCATCTATCCTCAGGAGAGCCGGTGGGTCTCAGTCAACCAACGAGCCCCAATTTGTCCTCGGAAAAACTGGAAATGCAGATACCGGTTGTTCTCCCTTTAAGACAAGTCCCAGGGTTTAATATGGTTGGGACGGAAGCCCCGCCT
>NW_006959906.1:0-7561 GCF_000164805.1 Carlito syrichta
ATGGACATCTTAACAGTGTTGATTCTTCCAATCCATGAGCATTGGAAGGCTTGGGCAGAAGGATTGCCTGAGTCTAACAGATCTACACTGGGGTGACCATGAACGTGCGTGCCATTGTACTACAGTCTGGGCAATAGAGTGAGACTCCAATTCAAAAAAGGAATAAAAAGGAAATAGGCATAGACTCGTGGGGGGCATGTGAGACCAAGGCCACGGGTAGGGCAAAGAGCCAGTATATTCAAGGAATGAGTTTGTTAATCCATCTGTGAATTTGGGTATCAGCAGTCTCCAGTGATCTAAGTCATTAACCATACATGAAAACAGGGAGCCACGGAGACACACTGTATTCAGGGAGCCATTTTGCTCATGACCAAGAAGCGAGCATGATCTTTCTTTGGATCTTTGCCAGTGAAGGCCAATCAGCTACTATGTTGTTTTTCATTTATTCCCCAGATGCTTCCAATGGAAAGGCAACCTAACCTCCTTTGTTGCTTTTACTGATGGTTGGGCAGTTCTCAGTATTTTAATTTGGAGTCATAAGGAAGATAAAATAGTCTGAAAAAAAAAGTAATTACTGTCATTACTAATCATTTATCTCTCAAGGTGCTTTATTTTTCTCCAAAGGACTTTAACATATTTTAGTCCAATGTCAGCCTCAGGACATAAGCAAAAAATTGGTAATTTACTAGGAAAAAAGACTACATTACTCAGCCTCCCCTGAAGCTTTAGTGGAGCTGTTTGGTGAATACAATAGATGTAAATAGTTGTGGAGTGTGCAGTTTTTAAGATTGGGGAGACGTCTTCCCTTTTCTTCTCGCTGCTGATTAAAATGTGGATGTGATGGCTTAGCTAGTGTAGCCATGTTGGGCCATGAGGTAGAAACAGAAAATGATCTGTAGATTTGGGGTTTCTCATACCATGAAAATTGTCAGTGTAGTCCTTGGATCTCTAAATTTGCTTGGATTTTAATGAGAGAAAATTAAATAAATTTCTAATTACTTTAAAAACCACTGATGATTTGACTTAGCCATACTAGTTTGTGTATGTTATATTCTCTTTTCTTTCTCTCTGTTTCTCTCTCCATCTCTGTCCCTCTCTGTCTCTTTGTGTCTGTTTCTCTTCCTCTCTTTCTTTCTGTCTGTCTTTCTCTCTGTGTGTTTTGTCTCTCCTTGTCTGTCTCTCTTTGTCTTGCCCTCTGTCTCTTTCTGTCTCTTTGTCTCCCTCTCTTTTCCTCTTTCTCTGTGTGTGTCTCTCTCTGTATCTCTCTGTCTCTCCCTCTTTCTGTCCTTTTCTATTTCTGCCTCTCTGTCTCTTTCTCTTTCTGTGTCTCTCTATTGTTTGTCTGTTTCTCCTTTCTGTCTCTCTCTGTGTGTATCTCTTTGTCTCACTATATCTCTCCCTCTCCCTGTCTCTTTCTTTCTCTCTCTCTCTGTCTCTACTTTCTGTCTGTCTCTCTGTGTCTGTCTCGCTCTGTCTCTCCTTTCTGTCTGTCTCTGTGTCAGACTTTGTGTTTGTCGCTCATCCTTTCTATCTGATTCTCTCAGTCTCTCTGTTTCTCCCACTTTCTGTCTTTCTCTGTCTCTCCTCTTTCTGTCTCTCTCTCTCTGTCTCCACTCCCACTACCACTGTCAGCTTCACCTCCCTGGTTACAAGTTCACCTGGCCACATTCTTTGAACTTTTTCACCAGAAAGAGGAAAAGAAGAAGTATCCTGTGGCACTAAGTTCTCTTCCAAAGGTACAAGCTAAGTCCAGTTGTCTTGGCAACCTGAGATGGAAATTCCCCCCAAGCTGTCTGATGGCGTGAAGGGGAGCTGAGGCAGAGCTCAGAGGCTGCCTTCTCCGCGCTCCCTTTCTCCTGTTTTGTGGGGTGCTTAAAAGAACTGGCAAGTGCTGAGAAGACTTTATATCTGATTAGATTGCAGGAGCTACAGCTCCTCTTGGACTAGAGAGATTTCATGTTCATCCTTCTTTGATCCTTCTGGAGATAGCCCAGATGGAATTCTGCCTGGAGTGGCTGCTCCCTTCTCCTGGGCTCTGCTGGGTGCTCAGGATAGTTCCTATTTGTGAGCAGAGCTTTTTTCCCCTCCTTCAGAACAGGGCTGGTGTGGGTGTGCACTGACTGCATTGTGCAGAGGCTGTTGATGGATGTCGTCGTCAAGGTGGCAGAATATCCTGTATATACCAAAGTTAGCAGGAGCCCTGAGATGTCCCCAGGGAGATGCAGCATGGTGGCCAGAGAAGACTAAGGGTGGTGGATGGCACCATGTGGCTGTGGGGAGGGTTTATGCTGGCTTGAGAAGAAGCCATTGAATGGTAAGTGCTTATATTGATTGGATGATAGCGACCCAATTGCACAATTCTAATTGGTTAGCTGTTATCCAATAAGGATGGCCTCTGCATTTCCTTTCATCCAATCAAAAGAAGCCTTTCAGAGCTCCTCATTGGTTATAAATGTTCTGCTTAGTTCCCCCTCTCTCAGCCAGCAGGACTTGGTTCAGACCGGCATGAGTCCTCCGCTGGTGTGCTGTGTCCAGGGAAGCTAGAATCACTTGGGCCCCTGTGCTGTCGCCGACTTGGTAGCCGAGTCCCCCTTACTGCTGCCACCAATGGAGTATCCAGGGCCTCCTCTTAGTAGACCGCTGAGCTGGGCCTCCTGGGCCAATAATCCCCAGGACAGGCCGCAACCGACCACAGAGCCTGACTTCCCACGCCAATGCCAACCAGGGAGCCATCCCGCTCCCATGCCGGCGAGCATGTAACAGTGGCTCCAGCACGGCAGAAGACCACGGAGCTGGGCCCGCAGTGCCCCTGAAGCCAGGTGCCCGGCGCCATCGGCCCTACAGTGTCCTGAAAAGCCAGTTATGCGGGAACTGCATTGCAACCGCAGGGCTGAGTCTGCAGAACAGCCGCCACCCCTGGAGCCAGGCCCACCACCCCTCTGTCCACCGCGGAGCTGTGCCTTCAGCTCCACCACTTACCGCGGAGCCCAGTCCCACGCACTGCCACCAGCCGCTGAGCCTGGACCAGTGGAACTGGGGTCCCCACGTAGCTGAAGATGACTGAGCCGGGCCTTCCCCTCCTTCGCAGACTACAAACCTGTGTACCCCGCAACTCCACGAACCGCAGAGCCTGGCTCCCTGTACTGCCGCAGATCACAGAACTAGGCCCTCCTTGCCGCCGACCTCGGAACAGAGGCCCAGCCCAGCAGAAGACCAGAGCCGTGTCCCCTGAGTCCCCGCTGAGCTGGTCCTGCACCAAGGGTCCTGCGTTAGTGCCCTGGGGGCACAGGGGGGAACTTCAGTGAGGCCACTCCTGTACATGGACCCCACGCAGTAAGTTTAGAAGCTCTCGTTTGTTTGCATTTTCTCACCGCCTTTTGGCAGATGCTAGGAGTGGAATAGCTGGGTTCGTGGTATCTTTTGCATCGTTGTTTAGGAAAGTGCCCTAGGATTTTCCATAGAAGAGTCACCATTTGACATTATCATCAGTAATTTTTAATGAGTCCAATTTTTTTGCATCCCTCTTAATGTTTTCTATTTTACATTTTAGTCTCTTTCTCTCTTTCCCTCTTTTTTTAGATAATGTCAGTGGATGTGTCGAGGAATCTCATTGTTTTGTTTTTATTATTGTCATGAGAACAGATACAGGAAATCTACACAGAATTGTGAGTGTATATACAGAAAAGCTAACTATATACATAATGTTGTACAGCAGGACTCTAGAAGGTATTTATCTTAAGTGAGGTGCTGCTCTTGTGTTGTTGTTTTCCTCTCCTTCGTCCCCCTTGTTGTTTTGATTCCCATTTCCTTAGAGCTTCTGCCTCCCACCACAAAGTCTGGCATCTCCTGCCGCTGCCAACCTCGGAACCATGACCCCGCGCTGTGGCAGATCTGGGCTGACCTCCAACCTGGGCTCCCACGCCACCAACTGTGGGCCTGGACCCCCATGCCTCTGCAGACCATTGTGCCTGGTCCCCTGCGCCACCAAGGTCCTGGGACAGGACTCTTCAAGCCACCAAGGAGCCGGGGCAGGAGCCCTGGTGCCGCTGCTCACCACGGAGTCAAGCCCCCCCCACCCCCACATCACTGTGAACTGCGGGGTAGGGCTCCCCACACCACTGCAAAGTCTGGCCCCGACTGCAGAGTCACTCCCCTGTGCACCGTGGACCATGGGCTGGGCCCCCTGTGCTGCAGAGGACCCCGGGCCAGGAGTCCTGTGCCAATGTTGCCTGAGGAGCCAGGCCCCTGATCCACCAAGGAAGGTGCAGCCAGGCCCCGGCACCACCAGGAACCGTGGGGTCAGCCACCCATTCCGCAGGCCCTGCAGTGTTGGCATCCTGGGGGCAGAGGAGGGAACTTCAGTGAGGCCACTTCTTGATGTTGACCCTACACAGTAAGTTTAGAAGCTCTTACCTTGTTGAATTCCTCACCTGTCTTTTGGTAAATGCTAGAAGTGGAATTGCTGGATTCTGTGGTATCTTATGCATAATTGTTTAGGAAAGTGCTCTAGGATTTTCACAGAAGATTCACCATTTTACATGATCTTCAGTAATTATTAATGGGTCTGATTCCTTCACATTTCCTTGTTTTCCATATTATTTTCTTTTTTTGGAGTGGTCAACCTAGTGGGTGAGTAGTGGAATCTCATTTTTTGTTCTTATTTTTGTCACAAGAACAGATACAGGAAATCGACACCGAATTTTAAGTGTACACACAGGAAAGCTAACTATAAACACAATGTTGTATAGCAGCACTCTAGAATATGTTCATCTTGAATAAATGAGGGACTCTTCATTGCTGTTTTGATTCACATTTCCCTAATGCTTAGTGATGATGTGCTTCTTTTCAAGTGTTTTATAGGTCATATATGCATCTTCTTTCAAGACGTGTCTATTCAGGTTAATTTCCCATTTTTGAATTAGTTTTTATAGTTGCTAGTTTATAGGAGTTTAAAAATTATATCACGTATATCAATCACTTAGAAATATTCCAAAATACTTTTTTCTCATATTTGGAGTTACTAATTTTCTCTGTTGAGAGTGTTCTCTGATACAGAAAAGTTTTTTTATTTTAATGAAGTCTATTCTTTTTTTTGCCTATTGTTAGGTGTGTGTGATAAATAATTGTCCAATTCATGGTTATTAGGTTTTTCTACTAAGTGTTTGCTTTATAGTTTCAACTCTTACCTTTAGGTGATTTATCCATTTTTGGTTAAAAATTTTATGATGCAAGATAGGGTTCAAATTTATTCTCTTGAATGAGAGTATTCAGTTTTCTGAGAAACATCTGTCCAAAGACTGCCCTGTTCCCATTGAATGAATGTGGTAATGTATGTGTATGCTGATACCCAGGCTGCTTCTTTTGTTCCATGGATCGGTTTGTCTGTTTTTATTACCAGTATCTCATTATTTTGATGATTAGAACTTTGTGCTAGGTTTGAAAGCAGAAAAGGTGAAACCTTACGCTTCATGTGTTTTTAAGATTATTATGGCTATTTCAAGTTTCATGAGAGTCTGCACAAAGTTTAGAATGGGTTTTTCTATTTCTATCAAAAAAAAGGTCATTTGGCTTTTGAGAAAGTTTTTGTTGTATTTGTAATACTTTGGGTATTATTGGCATCTTAAGATATTATCTCTGTATAATGTTGTGCCTCTGTGAAGAGAGTTTACTTTTTTCTTTCACAATAGGATAATTTTAAAATTTATGTTTTGCTTAATTGCTCTGTCCAGAACTCTCAACACTATCTTGACTAGAAGTGGTGAAAGAATACGTCTCTGTCTTGTTCTTGAACTTTTGGGAAAAGCTTGAAGCTTCATTACTGAGTATCATGTTAGCTTTGTGTTTTCACATATGGTCTTTATTATGTGTAGAAAGTGTTCTTCTACTCTTTTTTTATTTTTTAGTGTTTATGTCATGAAAAGTGTGAACTTCTGTCCAATCCTTTTTCTACATCAACTAAGAAGATCATGTGATTTGACTTTTATACTGTTACTGTGTGGTATGTTACTTTGATTGATCTTTGTATTATGTTACACTTATTTTTGTAAGTTGTGCTATATTTGTGTTCCAGGAATTCATCCCTGGAACGCATGGTGTTTAATATAATTCATTTGAATATACTGCTAAATTCTGTTTCTCGTATTCTGTTGAGAATTTTTGGCAAGGAACTGGGTCACTGGCACCACAGGGCCAGATCCTACAGTGTCAATGCCCTGAGAACAGAGGTGGGAACTGCCAAGATGCTGCTCCTGGACATTGATCGTACACAGTGAGTTTAGGTGCTCTCATTTTCTTGCCCATTGTTATTCTTTGCTGTGTTGTGTAACATTTGTAAAAACTATGATGACTTTAGGATGTTCATTCCCTAAGAGTTTTCATGAGTTGAAAGCACAGCCAGCTGTAGTGTTTTTACAATTTGAGAACTGTTCACCAGGAGCTCTCCAACATGAAGTTAGATGAATTTGGAACTCTGGAGAGACAGGTGGACTTGAACACAGATAATCTTCAACATATATTAAATTAATTACCCAGGGAGAAAGCAGAGAACATGAATAAAATGAGGACAGAGCACTAGTACTTGTTGGGAGGAAAAGAGATGTGGGAAAGCAGTGGCAAGGAGTGGTTGAGCACATGTGAGAAAAAAACAGCGAAGTGTGATGTCATCGAGGTCAAAGGACAGAAGTTTGGGGAAAGTAGGGGTATTAGCAGTGTCAAAAGCTTCCAAAGCATCAAAGAAAATTACACTTAGGTGCAAGAATATCTTCTATCCCCTTGGGAGAACATATTGTGGGGAGAAGCCATAGTGCAGGAGACAGAAGTGAGATGAGGAAATAGAATTTTAAAAAATAAGCGTAATTATTTCAAAAGGTTTTCTGTTAAAGAAAAAGAGAATATAGGGAGATAAAGAAGGATTAGTTTGAGAGGATGTTGCTGCTGCTTTTGTGAGGTGGGGAAGTTTTGTTTTAATGCTGATAGATAGGGGCCAGTAAAGGGGCAGGACAGGAGGGTGTGGGATGACTAGCCCAGCAAGACACTCAGGGAATATGACTGGGTGGATTCTGAGCACAGATAGAGAAATAAGTCTTGAAAAGGAGAAGAAAGAATGATTCTGCTTCTCTTAAAATAGACTAAGAGAACAGTATCTGAGAATATCCATATGATTGAATTCAACTGCAAATGGCATAAACTATGTAATTAGAGCTGTTTAAATAACATAGAAGTATATCCCTCTGGTTATAGAAATACTCAACTTTGCCTTTTAGGTGAGGTATTCCCTGAACTCAGGGACGGAGGCCTTTTTGTCATTTGTACCTGCTGCACATTGTCTTGACTCCGTGGTCTAAGATGGCAACATCTGTGTGCCAGACAGTGGGATTGGGGGGATATGAAGAAGGGGCAGAATGGACCTGGGCAGTGCCTTCTGGAGATAGCTCCTGAAGGTCATCACGTGGCAGCCTTGCTCACCTTCCCTTGACCAGAACTTAGACATGTACTTCTGGGAACCCCCATAGTATATGCCACCTCTATTGGTGTCACACTGTGTCTGACATCTCTGTTCCTA
>NW_006959907.1:0-769 GCF_000164805.1 Carlito syrichta
CAATCTCTATGGCTAGTTGACTAACTACTCAGGGATTGGCCATAACCCAGAGGGAATATCCTGAAAGCACAAACTCTGGAGGGGCAACAGGAGTGCTGGGCATCAAGCATCCCTCCCCCTACCCTGATTCAGCTACAGGACAAAAGGAGTGGCCAGGAAAGGACAAGGAAGACCTCCAAAGAGATAAATGGTGAGTCTGGGGCTGACCTAATCCTCTCCTCTCTAGCAATCCTCTAAAGACATACCCACACATCTGGGGCAGAACTGTGATGGTGAACCTGGGTGGAGCCTGGATATTAGCTGTGATAGAAGGACTCTACTCAAGATAAGCCTGGCTGAGGCACTCCCCACCGGCACCCAGGGAAGAGACTGATCTACCCACCAGAGGTGATCCCCCTGAGTGTACAAGAATGAGAGGGGAGGACTGAAGCCCTACCCACCTCCACTGCCTCTTCATTCTTTCCTAGCAGGACACTGGAGAGATTGTGAATAAGGCAGTAGCTTGGCAGGAGACAGCAGAGGGGCAGCTGAGAGGAACGATTACAGAACCTGTCTCAAGAGGGCAGGTTTTAAAAATATATATTTTTCCTTTGTTCATGAATGTGTATGTGAGGGTTTGATTGCATTGCCTGCTATCCTTTTTTTCTTTCTTTCTTCATTTGTTTTTTGTTTGTCTTCTGTTTATATGTGTATGTGAAAGATTGAATGCTCATCTTTCAGGGTTTTTTGTTTGTTTTTTCCTTTTTGTTCTTCCCTTTTTTAGTTTAAA
>NW_006959907.1:2620-3090 GCF_000164805.1 Carlito syrichta
ACTAAAAGAAGACAAACAAACAAAGAAAGAAAAAACATAAGAACCTCATGATGGGGATAAGCAATCACATTTCAATAATCAGCCTGAATGTGAATGAAATACATGCACCACTGAAAAGACACAGAATAGCAAACAGGATAGAAAACCCTGACCCAATAATTTGCTGCATTCAGGAAAGTCATCTTACTCCAAGCACACAGACTAAAAGTTAGAGGATGGAAAACGAGTTTCCAGGTGAATGGATCACAACAAAAGGCAGGGGTCGCAATGTTAATATCAGACAAAACAACCTTTATGCTATCAAAAATTTAAGTTATGGAAGGTCACTACATAATGATAAAAGCTTCAAACCATCAATAAAAAATTCATCATAAGCATATATGCACCCAACAAGAGAGCACCAACGTTTATAAAGCAACTACTGAGTAAATTTTTAAAAAATGTTGACACCAACACTATTATAGCAGGGG
>NW_006959908.1:0-752 GCF_000164805.1 Carlito syrichta
CCCCTCACCTCTACAAAATAATATTAACCAGGCATGGTGGCAAGTGCCTGTAGTCTCAGCTACTTGGCAAACTGAAGCCGGAGGATCGTTTATGGTCAGGTATCTCGTATTGCAATGAGTTATGATCATGCCACTGTGTTCTCAACACCAGGTGAAAGAGACAGCCATTGCCTCAAAGAAACAAAACTACACAAAAACACATCTTCTTAAACAGGGGAATGAATGCAAAATGTCATTAAGCTAGTATATATTAAATCTATTATTTAAATCCTCTCAATAACAACACAACAAAAATAGAGACGAGGACTCACTATGTTTTCCAGGCTGGTCTCAAATTCCTGGGCTCAAGCAATTCTCCCACTTAGTCCTCCCAAAATGCTGAGATTACAAGCATGGTCCACTGCTTCTGCCAGGTCATGTGATTTTTAAATTCATTAAAAAAAAAATTGTTATAGCCTGGGTATGGTGGGCCACAGCTGTAATCACAGTACATTGGGAGATGGTGGTGACAGAGAAAAGCCAACAGAATGGAATGACAAGTTTAAAAAACATATCAAACATATATGCTCACCTAATTTATGAAAAAAAGTGATACCAACGGTTAGTGGGAATGGAGGGAAAGAGTGGTCTTTTTAAAAAAGGGACCTAAGTCAATGGAATGCCCATATAAAAAAAATTAACCTTGATCCCTATTTTGGAACACAACATAAAAAATCATTTCTATACAGTTTGACAGATCTAAATGTGAAAGA
>NW_006959909.1:0-709 GCF_000164805.1 Carlito syrichta
CCTCCCAAAGTGCTGGGATTGCAGGCTGAGCCACTGAGCCTGGCCTCTTTTTTCAATACCTTTCCTAAGTTTCTTCTTTTTTTTTCACTTTCTTTGTTCTCCCCCCTCCCTTCGATGTCTAATTGTTTCAGCACCATTTCCTGAAAGGTCAGTTTCTTCCCAGGTATGTATGCTTCTCTCTGAGTCTCCATACTGCTTCATGTATCTATGTTTGTTCTTGTACCAACACCTCACTGTCTTCACCGAAATTTCAAGTGTTGAAATCAAAAAGGGTAAGTCATCTAACTTTACCTTCTTTTTCAAAATTGCTTTAAATGGTCAAAGTTATTTGCTGTTCTTCCACATTTTTGTATCACATTTTTAATGTTAACAAAAATAAAATAAAAATGGCCTTTGGGATTTTGATAGAGTTTGTAATGAATCTCTGTGCATCAATTTGGGAAGAAATGCCATCTTATCAGTAATGAGTGTTCCACTCCAGGAACATATTTAGGTAATATTTCATTTCTGTAATATTTTATAACTTTCAGCTTACAATCTTTCTCCCTTATCTCCTAGCACAGTCAGTCTATGGAGAGATAACTGGCAGAATCCAATACATTTCCTGCTCAATGAAGACAGAATAGCTCATGTCTGGTCTTCTCTGCCCCCATTGATGGTTAAAAAAAACTAATTGGACAAGTATAGTGTACGCATTATCTGATTCACC
>NW_006959910.1:0-737 GCF_000164805.1 Carlito syrichta
TCTATTGCTAAATGGACAGAAACTAGAAACATTTCCCCTGAAACCTGGAACAGCACAAGACTGCCCACTCTCACCCCCCTTATTCAATATTATGTTGGAAGTCCTAGCTCGAGCAATTAAGCAAGAGAAGGACATCAGGCGTATCCAAATAAGAAAAGAGTATGTAAAGTTATCCCTCCTTGCTGATGATATGATCCTATACCTTGAAAATCCAAGAGAATCTGTTGAAAACCTGCTTGCATTGATAAAGGACTTTGGAAAAGTCTCAGGGTACAAAATAAAGGTGCAAAAGACACTTGCATTCCTATACACGAACAACAAGCAGGCAGAGACCCAAATAAAAAGCACAACCACATTCACAATAGTCACCAAAAAAAATGAAATACCTTGGCATCTTCCTAACCAGAGAATTGAAAGACCTTTACAATGAGAATTATAAGCTGGGCTCGGTGGCTCAGCCTGTAATCCCGCACCTTTGGGAGGCTGAGGTGAGTGGATTGCCTGAGCCCGCGGGTTCAAGACCCACCTGGGCAGCGAGACCTCATCTCTACAATAAATCAAAAAATCAGCCAGGCATGGTAGCGCATGCCTGTAATTCTGGCTACTTGGAAGGCTGAGGCGGAACGATCACCAGAGCCCAGCAAGTCGAGGCTGCGGTGGCCCGGGAGCGGCCACTGCACTCCAGTCTGGGCAACAGAGTGAGACTCCAACTCAAAAAAAAAAAAAAAAAATGAGAT
>NW_006959911.1:0-634 GCF_000164805.1 Carlito syrichta
TGCCACTAAGCTCAGCTCATTTTTTGGCTTTTTGTAGAGACGTGGTCTGGGCAAGGTGCCTGGGCTGGTCTCAAACCCAGGGGCTCAGGCCATCCTCTCACCTCAGCCTCCAGAGCATGGGGATGAGAGATGTGATCACTCATGCCCAGCCTCCACACGCATCTCCGGGCCCCATAGCTAGTTCCATGCCCTTCTGATGACCTTCTACCCCGGAGAGTGTAGCTGGAGTAACCTGCCGAGACCTCTGCATGGGGAGCCGCCAGGTGTGTCTCTGCTGGGGCTCCCACTCCTCGTCCAGTCTTGTTCTTCAGGGTGGACTTGCTCCGTTCTCCCAGGCGCCACCTCAGGGAAAGGGAGGGTGTGACTCTCAAACCTTCAGGGGGCAAGGACAGCCACTCAACTCACGCATGTCTCCTTGGCATTCAGGAAGGCCAAGATGGGAAGATAGCCGGAGCCCAGGAGCTTCAGACCAGGCTGGACACCATAGTAAGACCCCATCTTGACCACAAGCAAAACACAGAAAACCTTGGGTGAGGGCAGTCCTCAGCGAGAGGATCACCTCTGGTCCAGAATTCAAGACCAGACAGGAGATCAGTATGTCGATGAAATGGAAAGTCTGTAATAGTGGGAGTTT
>NW_006959912.1:0-754 GCF_000164805.1 Carlito syrichta
CTCCCCTAAAAACTGAAACAAGACAAGGATGCCCACTCTCACCCCTCTTGTTCAACATAGTATTTGAAGTCTTGGTTTCAGCAATAAGAGAAGAGAAGGCAATCAGGAGTATCCAAATATAAAAAGAGGAAGTCAAGTTATCTCTCTTTGCAGATGATATGATCGTGTACCTTGAAAACCCAAGAGAATCTGTCAAAAACCTCCTTAAACTGATAAAGACCTTTGACAAAGTCTCAAGATACAAAATAAATGTGCAAAAGACAATTGCATTTCTTTACACCAAAAATGAACAAACAGAAACCCAAATAAAAAGCACAATTCCATTCAAAATAGTCACCTAAAAAATGAAGCACCTTGGCATCTTCCTAACCAGACACGTGAAATACTTTTACAATGAAAACTATAAAACACTGCTCAAAGAAATCAAAGATGACACAAACAACTGGAAAAACATCCCATTCTCATGGATTGGAAGAATCAACATTGTGAAGATGTCCATCTTACCTAAGGCGATCTAAAAATGCAATGTAATACCCATCAAACAACCAGCAACATTCTTCTCAGACCTAGAAAAAACAACACAGGAATTCATATGGAAAAATAAACGTCCAAGAATAGCCAGAACAATCCTCAGCAAAAAAAAAGCAGGTGGTATCACATTACCAGCCTTCAAACATTACTATAAAGCTACAATCATCAAAGCAGCTTGGTATTTGTATAGGAACAGGCATATAGATCAATGGAAATAGAATTG
>NW_006959913.1:0-2904 GCF_000164805.1 Carlito syrichta
AAGACTTACATATAAGTCTGAAACTATAAAACTACTAGAAGAAAGCATAGGGAAAAAGCTTATCGATATTGGTCTGGGCAACACTTTTTGGGGCTATGATCCCAAAAGCAGAAGCAATAAAAGCAAACAAACAAACAAAAACTACACAAAGAAGTTGCATAAAACTAATAAGGGTCTACACAGCAAAGGAAAAAACAGAATGAAGAAAAAGTCTGCAGGATGGGAGGAAAAAAATGCAAATCATTCATCTAATAAGGGGTTAATATTCATAATATTTAACAAACTCAAACAATTCAATAGTAAGAAAATAAATAACCCAATTAAAAATGGGCAAAGGTTTTAAATAAACATTTCTCAAAAGAAGACATATGAACAACAAACAAAACAGATACATGAAAAAATATTTAGTATCACTCATCAGGAAAGTGAAAATTAAAATCACAATAAGATTCTCACACCTGTTGGAATGGCTGCTAACAAAAATGATAAAAGATGACGTGTTGGCAAGAATATACAGCAAAGGCAACGCTTGTACACTGTTGGGGGAAAGGTAAATTAGTAGAGCCATTATGGAAAGAAGTATGAATGTCCCTCCCAAAAAAGACAAATACTGCATTATCTTACTTACATGTGGAATCTAATGAAATTAAAGTCACAGAAGCAAAGGGTAGAATGGTAGCTACTAGGGGATGGGGCAGGGGATGAGGAGGAGGCAATGGAGTGATGTTGGTCAAAGGATAAAATGTTCCAGTTGGAGTGATGAAACTTCGGAAATCTATTGTATAGCATAGTGACCATGGCTAATAATAATGTGTTTTAAATTGCTAAAAGAGTACATCTTAATGTTCTTACCACAAAAGAATATGTTAATTAGCTTACTTTAATCATTTCACCATGTATACATACATCAAAACGTCATGTTGTATGCTGTAAATATGCACAATTTTTATTTGTCAACTATGCCTTAATAAATCTGGAAAAAATAAAAGAAAAATAAAAGAAAACTAAAATAAGCACAGGCCTGGAGTAGGGCAGAGCTAGCTGGAAAAGGTCAACCCAGGAAATGGTCAAGTCCTTGCCCATGCACTGCTCTTCCCTGGAGGAGGGAATGCCACACAAGAGATCCAATAGCTCCTAATAACAACTTTGCCACAAACCAACCCACTGTGTGGTTTTAGCAGGGTACTGAACTTCCCTGGACAGACTTCCATTTCCTTGCCTGGAAGATAGTGAAATCAGAGTCCATCTCTTAAGTTTCTGTCAGATCAAAATTTTTGTGAGCACCTTAATTTTTTAAGGACCTCCTAGTGTTGCTTAGTTGCTTAAAAGTAAAGATTGTACACTTTTTGTCTAGCTTAAGTATATACTATATGTATCTGAATATAAGATAATGGTACTGTAATGAAGTTTCCCATTTTCTCACCAAAAATATTAAATAAATATATAATATGTGTTTTATAACATAATTATAACAATACCACTACAAGTATAAGTGTATTTATCATACATATTATATATATAAATGATATATAATACTTAGAGAGGTAGATTATGTATTCAAGTTTATACATTCAATATTTAATTTGTAAATTTATTGTTATAGGTGCATTTAAAATTTCATACAAAACCAAATATTGTTTTCATGAAATAATTTTACTCAAACGATTCATGTGCAAATTTCTCACAGTCTTATAATTATAAAAGGCAGTTTTGGAGTCACAGATACTCGTCTCCAGAGCAGTCACCCTCATTTTGTCTCAAGACATAGACTTTCTTGAATTTAAAGTTGTCATCAAAACCTGAAAGGTCCCAAAGAATCAGGTTCCACCTACCCTAATCCCTCATTGTTTCCCCCCTTGCTTATTCTGATACAGCCATAATGACCTCTTTGGTATTCCTCTGTCACTTGGAGCACAATGCCACTTCCTGTTCCCTCTACAGGGAACACTCTTTCTCCTGATATAGGCATGGTTCACATCCTCATATAATACAGGTCTCTATTCAAATGTCACGTCATCAAAGAGAATGATATCAGTTTCCTCAATATCTTCTATTTGACTGCTAAGCAAATATTGATTATAACATCACCCCAATTCCGTTACCAATTTCTCAGTTAAAGTAAGTGATTCTAGATGCTGCAACAGAAATCTTAGCCAACTAATATGATACATTTTTTCTCTTCATTTCTGTAAAATTTAGTGATTCTTGGAAAGCTCTTCTGGCCATCTCTCCTACAGATGGTGACTCGGGGATCCAAACTGTCTCATTTTGGATTTTCAGCTTTCAGCAAAAGGAAGGCAGAGAGTCAGAAGATTGTATGGGATGTTTCTAAGGACCATCTCTGACAATGCCTTACATCACTTCACACATGTTTCTTTGGCCAGGTCACAGTCACAGTGGTAGAAGCTCACTGCTAGGAGCACAGAGAAATGTGGGCTTCCATGTACCTAGTGAAAGGAAACTCTGGAGTGAACACCAAGCAGCATTGTCTCTTTCACAAGAGTTACATCAGGATTGGAATCCTGCCTCTGCTCACTAGCTCAGACCTCTTTGGATCAGTTTCTTCATCTGTAACTTGGTATTAATGCTGCTTATACATAGGTTAGACAGAATGTGGAACTATATAGTAAGCAGTCAATAAATATTTTGCTCATTATTAAATTGGGAAAAGTATATACACCTAAATGCTTGGGTTAAATTGCCATAATTATTAAAATGTTTAAATATAATCAAAGTCACCTTAAACTATAGAATAAAATTGTATACCAAGAGGACAGTAGGATAAAATGGTATTAGTAAACATAAGCAATCCATCAACAATCATATGTCAGTGGAATTTGTTTCTTTTTTTTTAAGATGTGGGGTACAATTCAGGATTAGGTGTACAAGTGGGCATCATACAGG
>NW_006959914.1:0-770 GCF_000164805.1 Carlito syrichta
AAACAGTTTATTGTAAAACAGCAATTTCAGGCAGAACCTTCTGGAGGTGTTGCAGAAGAAGGTATTGTTATCACAGAAGGTGACAGCCCTATGCATGTTATTTCCCCTAAAGCCCTCTAGTGGAACAAGATATGGAAGCGGAAGGAAGTAATATCAGAAAATCTGGCCCTGTGGAGGCATAGGCTAATGTGAACTTTCCTGTGTTAGCTTTTAATAAAAATTTTGAAAATTAAAAGAGAAAATTTTCAAATACTAAAAAGTTTATAGAACAAGGATATTAAGAAACTGTTATTTGTATTGTTTGCAATGTATTTGTGTTTTAAGATGTATTATTACAAAAGTCAGTAATTTATATATAAAGTATATAACGAAAAAGTAACAGTAAGAAAACATTAATTTATTACTGAAGAAAAAAATATTTATATGGCTATACTGTATTGCCATTTATATGGCTATACTGTATGGCTATAGTGCACAATGTTTATGCAATTGCCTGTAGTGTAAAGTAAAGCCCTAGACTCTAAAGTCACTCAACACTCACTTACTGACACCCAGAGTAACTTCCAACTTCCTGTCCTACAAAGTTCATTCGTGTAAAGTGACCTGTAGAGGACACCATTTTTTAACTTTTTTACAGTGTTTTTAACAGAATCTTTTCTATGTTTGGATATACAAATACTTTCCATTGGTTTATAATTGTCTACAATATTCAATAGATAGCACACTGTACAGGGTTTGTAGCCTAGATGCCATTGACTACCTTATGTAGC
>NW_006959915.1:0-419 GCF_000164805.1 Carlito syrichta
CTAAATGGATCAAAGATTCAAACATAAAACCTCAAAATATAAGAGCCTTAGAAAAGGCAGGAGACACCCTTATGGAAATTGGAACTGGCAACCAATTTCTGGTCATAAACCCAATTGTCCAATCTATACCCCAATTATCAATTGTGTCTAAACTAGGAAGATCAAGATCACATCCTCTGGGTAATGCTCTGTGCTGTACCTCCCACCAGTATGTTTCTGGGGTCTTGGGTTGAGCTTTCATGGAGCCTGACTTCCCGGAGTAAAGGTGAGGGTGTGGACCTGGAAAAAGGTCAGGTCAGTGAAACCTCTCTCCTAAGTGAGGATGACTACTACTAAGTGCATATCCCTGCCCTGTATCGTCAATGCCACTTTGCTCTTTTACTCTTCAGCAGTGATTGGGAACATCATCCTGATCCAGA
>NW_006959916.1:0-2304 GCF_000164805.1 Carlito syrichta
CAAAAAAGTACCTATTATGAAGGCATCTCAGTTACTGAGACACCCATCAAGAAGAGGGACTGTCCCTGGGGTACTCATTTTGGTGGAGGTTAAGTTACTAAGACATCCAACACAGACTAGGACTAATAACAATTGAATCCATCACAGAGGATGGCCTGTCATTGGGAAACCCAACACAGAGGAGACTCAATCAATGGGACACCCATCATGGAGGAGTACTAGTCACTGTGATTTTTATCATAGAGGCGAGTTGCTCTCTGAAACATCAATTATATATGAAGGCCAGTTACTGGTGCACCAATCACAAGTGATACCAAGTTAATGTGGCACACATTATGAAGGAAGCCCAGTCGCTGGTACACTCATCATGAAGAGTGGCAGGTTAATAGAAAACCCAGTAAGGAGGAGACCCAGTAAGTGGGATGCCCATCAGAAAGGGAGGTTTGAGCTGGATCAACCATTTTGGAGGAGGGCCAGTTACTGGGCACCAATCACACAAAAGTCCCAGTCACTGGTGCATCCATAATGTAGGATGGTCAATAACGGGCACTGATATGAAGGAGAACCAGTCATTGGTGCACTGATCACAGAGGAAGGCCAGTCACTGGGCATCCATCACAGAGGAGGGTGAATCATGGTAGCACTCATTTTGTTGGAAGTTCAGTCACTGGTAACCTTTCACAGAAGTGAGTTAGTCATTGGGGCACCAATTATGGAGGAGGACTAGTCCCTGGATCAATCATCACAGATAAGGGCCAGTAACTGGGGCACCCAGTGCATAGGAGGGCCTGTCACCATAGCACACATCATAGAATAAGAGTAGTCACTGAAGCACCTGTCCCAGAGCAGGGCCAGTCATTTTGGAAACAATTATAGAGGAGAACCAGCCACAAAAGTGTGCATCACTAAAGAGTGTAAGTCACTGGGTCACCCATCGCAGAATGGGGCTTCTTAATGTGGCACCCATCACAGAGGAGGGCCAGTCACAGGGTATTCAATCACAGAGGAGGGTTAGTCACTGGAGCATATATTATAGAGTAAAGACAAGCACAGAGGCACCAAATACAGAAGATGGCTATTCACTGAGGCACCCATCTGAGATGAGAGACAGGTAATGAGATAACCATCACAGAGAAGGGCTGGTCACAGGGACACCCATCACAAAGGAAAGTCAGCCACAGGGGGGCCCATCAGAAAGCAGAGATAGTCACTGAGGATCACATTACAAATGATGGCCAGCCATTGAGACACCCATCACAGAGAATAACCAGTCACTGGGGACCCTATTAGGAAGGTCTCAGTCTCTGGACCTCTCATCATGAAGGGGGACTAGTAAACAGGGCAACCATCACAGAGGATTCAAAATTAATGTGGTACACATCAAAGAGGAAGATCAGGCACTGTAGAATCCATCATAGAGAAGAGCTTGTTACTGGGGCAATTATAGAGGAGGCAAACTAACTGGGACATCTATAGCAGAGGAGAGGCTGTTGCTGGGACACCCATCACAGAAGACAGCCAGTCACTGAGGTAACCTCCAGAAAGGAGAGCTAGTCAATGGTACACCACTTATAGAGGACTCTCAATTACTGGAATACTGCAGGGGAAGGCTGGTCAATGAGTAGTCTAATTGGAGGATGAACAGTCACTGGACCACCAATCACAGAGGAAGTTCAGTCACAGGGGAACCCATTATGGAGGAGGCCTAGTCAATGTGACCCCCATCACACATGAAATCCAGTCACTGTGGCACCCATTAAGGAGGATGGCCTGTCATAGGGGCACCAATTACAGATGTGGCTCAGTTACTGGGGCACCCATTATAGAGGAGGTGCAACCACTGTAACACCCAACACAAAAGAGAGCAATTCACTGGGGGCATTCATCATCTATGAAGAACATTCACTGAGGAATTAAGTAAAGGGGAGGTCAAGTTACTGGGACACACATTATGAAGGATTCCCAGTCAATGGGAAACCCATCATTTAGGAGGTTTGGTCACTTGGCCACCAATTACAAAGGAGTCAATAAGAGCACCAGTCTCAGAGGAGTGTCAGTTAAACATGGGTAGACACAGTAACTGAGGAACATGTCACATAGAAGAGCCAGATACCAGAGCCATGATCACAGAGGAGGCCCAGTCACACTGGAGCACCCATTACAGAGGAGAGTCCATCACTGAGGTACCCATCACAGAGGAGGTCCAGACATCGGGAAAGCTATCACAGAACAGGGCCAGACACTTGGGTACTCATCAAAGAAGAGGGTCAATCATTAGGGCACATCACAGGGAAGGGACTGTCA
>NW_006959917.1:0-366 GCF_000164805.1 Carlito syrichta
GCTACCTGGCTGGCTAGCTGGCTAGGGAGCAAACTAGCCAGATAGCGGGCTGCCCAGCTGACCAGCCAGCCAGATTATTAGTTAGCTTCCTGGCTGGACAGTTGGATAGCCAGCCGGCTTAACTAGCCACCTAGCTAATCATCCGTCTAGCCAGTTAACTTAACTTGCTGACTTAAGAAGGTGACCATCGGGCTAGCCTGCTGACTTAATTAGCTAGCTACCTACCTAACCATGTGGCTAGCCAGCTGACTTAACCAGCAGACTTAAACATTTAACCAGCTGGCAAGCCAGATAACTAAACGAGTAAGTGACCTAGCTAGAGTTGCCTAGAAACTTGAATCAATTAGCTGACTTAACCAGCTATCC
>NW_006959918.1:0-1017 GCF_000164805.1 Carlito syrichta
ATGGTCCCACAGTCTTGCAGAACTGCCACTGTCTTTCCAATGTGACATGCTGGTTCACAGGTCTGGACTTCTAGTAAAGCTGCACCCTCTCTCTAGAATGACTTCTTATTTCATTGCATCATTCCCCCAGACCCACCTTCCTCATCTTTCAAATTCCTGTTCAGTCTCTGTCTCCTTCTTGAGGCCTTCTTTCCCTTCTCCCCCAAGGTCTTCCCATCAACACATCCTGGTGGGAAATACATAGCACAACTCTCTGGGCGCAATGCTGAAAAGCATAGATTCTGCTTACCTGCGTTGTCCCTGCTATTTCTTTTTATTTTATTTCTTTTTTTCTTGAGTTGGAGTCTCACTCTGTCACCAAGACTGGAGGGCAGTGGCCGATCCTGGCCACTGCAGCCTCGACTACTGGGCTCCAGCGATCCTTCCACCTCAGCCTTCCAAGTAGCCAGAATTACAGGCATGCACTACCATGCCCAGCTGATTTTTTGATTTATTGTAGAGATGAGGTCTCGCTGCCCAGGCGAGTCTCGAACCTGCGGGCTCAGGCAATCCACTCACCTCAGCCTATCAAAGGCACGGGATTACAGGCTGAGCCACTGAGCCCAGCTGTCCCTGCCATTTCTAAAGTCTGAGTAGGGTAGATCCTGGAGGCTCCAGCTCTCAGCCCTTAAATGTGAAGGACTTAATAGAATCCCGCCAGGATGTCTCCTACTTAGTTCATAAGATGCCACATAAATGCAGAAGTGAGGTTTGGCTCCAAATACTGAGATCTTTACCCAGTCCCAGTTGAGGAATGGGGCCTGGGCTGCCCATGTGAGAGAGTTTATTTGACTGTATTTGCAACAGCCAATAATCTTCCTGTGAATAACATTAAACTGAGCTCCAGAAAAGGCTTAGAATGGCCAGTTGTGCCCAGCAAACTCCAGATTCCTTCCATTTCCTATTTTTTAAATTTTATTTTAAAGATGTGGGATACAATTCAGGGTGAGGTATACAAATGTTCATTATGCAGGTACG
>NW_006959918.1:2055-6106 GCF_000164805.1 Carlito syrichta
CACTCACCTCAGCCTCCCAAAGGCATGGGATTACAGGCTGCGCCACCAAGCCCGGCTTATTTATTTATTTTTAATACTTATTTTTTATTTTAAAATTGTGGGATACAGTTAAGGGTTTGGTATACAAATATGTATTGTGCAGTTACCCTTGTTACTGAGGTGTGCCCCCCATCTCAGGCAAATATTGACTACCGTTAATCCCACCTCCCTTTCCCTCCCTATCACCCTCCATAGTTTCCTGTCACTGTCAATCCTTTTCTTATATTATTACAATAGTTGTTCAAGGTCCACTTATGAGTGAGAACATGTGATACTCAGATCTTTGTTTCTGTGAGGGATAACTTAGTATTATAAACTCTAATTCCATACAAGTTGTTGCAAAATTCATGATTTTGTTCTTTTTTATGGTTGCGCAATATTCCATTGTGTATATGTACCGTATTTTTTTAATCCAGTCCTCTTTTGATGGACAACATGATTGGTTCCATGATCTTGCTATTGTGAACAATGCTGCGATAAACATATGTGTGCAAGTATCTTTTTTATAGAGTGATTTGAGTTCTTCAAGGTATATTCCCAGTAGGGGGATTGCGGGGTCATATGGAAAGTCGATTTTTAGAGCTTTTAGGAAAGGTCACACTGATTTCCACAGAGGCTGCACTAATTTACACTCTCACCAACAGTGTAGAAGTGTTCCCTTTTTACCACATCCTCTCCAGCATCTGTTATTTTTTTAGTTATTAATAATGGCCATTCTGACTGGAGTTAGGTGGTATCTCAGGGTAGTTTTAATTTTCATCTCCTTGATGACTAGTGAGGTTGAACATTTCTTCATGTATCTGGTGACAGCTGGTATGTCTTCTTTTGGGAAGTATCTGTCATATCTTTTGCCCACTTTGTAATGGGGCTGTTTGTCTTTTCTCTTTTCAGCACGTCTTAGTTCCTTGTAGATCCTAGATGTTAGTCCTTTGTCAGACATGGACTTGTCAAATACTTTTTCCCAGTCTATGGGCTGTCTCTCTGCCCTCTTGATGGTTTCTCTGGCTTTGTAGAAGCTTGTCAGTTTGGTGAGGTCCCACTTGTCTATCTTATCTCTTATGGCCCATGCATTTCAGTTGTTGCCCAGGAATTGGATGCCAGTTCCAACTTCCATAAGCATGTGTCCTGCATTTTCTAAGGTTCTTATGGAATGAGGTTTTACAGTTAGGACTCTGATCCATTTAGAGTTAATTTTTGTGTAAGGGAAAGACAGGAGTCTTGTTTGAATTTTCTGCATGTGGTCAGCCAGTTTTCCCAGCACCATTTACTGAATACGTTCTCCTCTCCCCAGTGGTGGATGGTGGAGGCTTCATTGAAGATGAGTTGATTGAGAAATTGGGGTTTTGCTTCTGGAATCTCAATTTTATTCCATTGGTCTATATGTCTGTTATTGTACCAATACCAAACTGTTTTGATTATTGTAGATTTATAATAAAGTTTAAAGCCTGGTAGTGTGATACCTCCTACTTTTTTTTTTTTTTTTGCTGAGAATTGTTCTGGTTATTCTTGGTCATTTGTGTTTCCATATGAATTCCTGTATTGTTTTTACTAGATCTGAGAAGAATGTTGCTGGTAATTTGATGGATCTTGCATTGAATCTGTAGATTGCCTTAAGTAAGATGGACATCTTCACAATGTTGATTCTTCCAGTCCATGAGCATGGGATAATTTTCCACTTGTTTGTGTCATCTTTGATTTCTTTGAGGAGTGTTTTATAGTTTTCATTGTAAAGGTCTTTCACGTCTCTGGTTAGGAAGACGCCAAGGAATTTCTTTTTTGTGTGTGGCTATTGTGAATGGGATTGTGCTTTTTATTTCAATTTCTGTTTGTTTATTATGGTGTAAAGAAATGCAATTGTCTTTTGCACATTTATTTTATAACCTGATACTTTGCCAAAGTCGTTTATCAGTGCAAGGAGGTTTTTGACAAATTCTCTTGGGTTTTCAAGGTACACAATCATGTTGTCTGCAAAGAGAGATAACTTGACTACCTCTTTTCCTATTTGGATACTCTGATCACCTTCTCTTCTTTGATTGCTCTAGCCAGGACTTCCAATACTATATTGAATATGAGGGGTCAGAGTGAGTATCCTTGTCTTCTTCCAGTTTTCATGAGAAATGGTTCCAATTTTTGCCTGTTTAGGAGTATGCTGGCTGTGGGTTTCTCGTAGATGGCTTTTCCTATTTTGAGGTATGTTCCACATATGCCTAGATGTTTGGGGGTTTTTATCAAGAAGTGGTGCTGTATTTTATCATAAGCTTTTTTGCATCTTATGATATAATCATCTGGTTTTTGTTTTGACAACTGTTGATGTATTCAATTACATGTATGGTTTTATGAATGTTAAACCAGGCTTGCATCCCAGAGATGAAACCTACTTGGTCATGATGGATGACTTTTGAGATGTGTTGTTTAATCCAATTTGCTAGGATCTTGTTGAGGATTTTAGCATCTATGTTCATCAAAGATATTGGCCTGTAGTTCTCTTTCTTTGTTGGGTCTTTACCTGGCTTGGGTATCAATGTGATGTTAGCTTCGTAAAATGATTTAGGGAGGGTTCCATCTTTCTCAATCAACTGGAATACTTTCAGTAGGATTAGTATCAGCTCCTTCTTAAATGTCTTATAGAATTCTTCTGGAATGCCATCTGGTCCAAGGTTTTCTTTTTGAGGTAGTTTTGCTATTACATAGTCAATTTCCTTGATTGTTATTGTTCTATTTAGGGTCTCAATTTCTTCTTGTTTCAACCTAGGCAGGTTGTGTGATGTCAGAAAGTGTTCCATTTCCTAAGGGTTGCCAAGTTTGTTTCCATACAAGTGTACATAGTAGTCTCCAATGACCTTTTGTATTTCTTCAGTCCGATGTGACTTCATCTTTTGTGTTTCTGATTGTGTTTATTTGGGCTTTTTCTCTCTTTTTCTTGGTCAGTCTAGCTAGGGAACCATCGATCTTGTTTATCCTTTCAAAGAACCAGTTTTTTGTTTCATTTATTTTGTATTATCTTTTTGTCTTCTATGTTCCAGATTTGGGATTTTATTTTGCTGATCTGGATTCTTCTGCTGAAGTTAAGATTTTGGTGGTCTTGCTTTTCAAACTTCCTTAGGTGACTTGTTAAGCTGTTAATTTGTGATCCTTCCATTTTCTTCATGTGCATTTGTAGAGATATGAATTCCCCTCTTACTACAGTTTTCATGGTATCCCAGAGATTTTGATAAGATGTTTCTTTATTTTCATTTGTTTCTAGGTATTTTTTAATCTCTGTTTTGATTTCATCATTGACCCAGGAATTGTTTAGCATAATGCTGTTTAGTGTTCATGTGTTTGTGGGTTTTGGGGGAACCTTGTTGTTGTTGATGTTTATTTTTATTCCACTGTGGTCCAATAAGGTGCATGGCAAAATGTCTATCTTTTGAAATTTGTTTATACTTGATTTATGGCCAAGTATGTGGTCGATCTTAGAGTATGTTCCATGCAGTGATGAGTAGAATGTATATTTTGTGGTCATTGGATGGAGTGGGCTGTAGGTATCAATTAAGTCTATTTGGTCAAGAGTCACATTGAGGTTCCAGATGTCATTCCTGATTTTTGTCCTGATGATCTGTCTAGGGTTGTGAGTGGGGTATTGAAGGCCCCGGGTATGATGTGTTAGAATCAGTATCTTTTTTGAGTTTACCTAGAAGCTGCTTTATGAAAGTTGGCATTCCTATGTTGGGTGCATCTATGTTTAAGATGGATATCTCTTGTTGATGGGTTGAACCTTTTTTCATTATGTAGTGGCCTTCTGTATCTTTTTGAATTTTGGATAGCTTATAGGGTATTTTGTCTGAGATTAAAATTGCAACTCCTCCTTTCTTTTGTATTCCGTTCATCTGAAAATTTGTTTCCCATCCTCTTACTTTGAGTCTGCAGAGTGTCCTTTCCAGTGAGGTGTGTCTCTTTGAAGGCAATATAGTGTTGTCTGGTGATATTTTATCCATTTTTGTCATTCTATGTCTTTTCAGTGGTGCATTTA
>NW_006959919.1:0-309 GCF_000164805.1 Carlito syrichta
CCTTGGGTGAGGGCAGGCCTCGATGTGAGGTTCACCTCCGGCCCAGAGTTCAAGACAAGGCAAAAAGACATGGATGTTGTCCGAATGGAAAGCCTGTGATAGCTGCAGTTTTGGAGGCCTAGGCTGAGAGGATGGCCCAAGTTGGGTTGTTTCAGAACATCTTGGGCAACCTAGTGAGGAAAGAAAAGAAAGCAAGAAAGCACGAAAGCCAGAAAGCAAGAAAGAAAGCAAGCAAGCAAGAAAGAAAGAAAGAAAGAAAGAAATCCATTCTCCTTAAAGCTTCTGCCCTCAGTCCTTTCCCCCCACTCC
>NW_006959920.1:0-663 GCF_000164805.1 Carlito syrichta
GCTGAGTTGGATGGTCGGCCTGCCTGGGGCATATTTCTCAACTCAGAGAGGAGATCCGGCTGGAACCTGGCCAGGGAGCCTCGGAAACCAGTGCAATGAAGTGGCGGCAGCCATTGGTGGGGCTGGGGCTGGAAGGTGCTGAGCTAGGGGGACCCTCATATGTGGGAGTGGTGGGGGGAAGGACAGAGGGCAAAAGAATTGCAGGAGAATGGATTTCTTTGTTGACTTTCTTTCTTTCTTTCTTCCTTTCTTTCTTTCTCTCTTTCTTTCTTTTCCTCTCTCTCTCCTTTGGTTCCTCACTTGGTAGCCCTGGCTGCTCTCAAACCACGCAATTCGGTCCTTCCTCTCAACCTCAGTCTCCCAGACTGCTGCTACCACAGGCTTTCCATTTGGTTGACATCCTGGTCTTCCTGCCTTGTCTTGAACTCTGGGACTGAGATGAGATGATCGTCCCACCGAGGTCTGCCCTCACCCAAGTAATTTTGAGTTTTGCTTGGGATCGAGGTGGAGGCTTGCCATGGTTTCCAGCCTGGTCTGAGCTCCTGGGCTCTGGCCGTCTTCCCGTCTCAGCCTCCTTGAGTGCCAAGGAGACAGGCGTGAGTTGCCTGGGCAAGCCCCCGGATGGTTTGAGAATCATGCCCTCCCTTTCACTGAGGAGGACCC
>NW_006959921.1:0-602 GCF_000164805.1 Carlito syrichta
TTGTGCACAAAACTCCTAGAAATGCAGCTAAAAATGACCAGGGTCAATGTCAGGTTATTAAACTTGCTGTCTAACCAAAGGAAGACAAATGAAAGACTAGATTTGCCTTATGACTCGCCTATAAATTGCTGCTTAAAATAAATCTGCCTTGCTGCTAATACTTTTGGGAAGGAGACAGAATGTAAATAAACCCAACAAATAAAATAAATGTGCTGCTATCCTGTGGATGAAGCCTATGCTAAATGGTAAGCCCTAAAGATACCACCTACCAAAGCAACTTTTCGAGAGGAAAACTATGTGATAGTCAGAGCAGGCAAGTTTCATTTACAGTAAATGGAAAGTCAGCACTCTTTAGTCAATGTATTTATGCGCACGCGCGCGTGTATATATGTGTGTGTGCACACGTGCACACACGCGTGTATACATATGGATGCTTAATTAAATTAGCAAGCCACATGCATAAAATCTCTGCTTGGCTTCAGCTTTAGCTAAAAAATAGAAACCCAAAACACCTTATAAAATAAGATAACCATATGTACTTGGTAACCAAATTAGTAATAATTTCTGTATATGTAGTGCTTTTTCAGGGTACAGTGTTTTCA
>NW_006959922.1:0-3256 GCF_000164805.1 Carlito syrichta
GTGGAGGAGGCGCTATCACTGGGGCATGAATCACAGAGGAATGTCAGTCACTGGTGCACCCATTACAAAGGGTTTGAGTCCCTGGGCCACCCATTTTGTAAGAGGATCAGTTATTGGTCACATATCACAGAATTGGGCTAATTACTCGAGCACTTATCACAGAGGAGTCACAGTCACTGAAGCACCTACCATGTAGACATGCCAGTCAGGGTAGCACACATCACAGAGGATTGCCAGCCACTGTGGCACACATCACAGAGGAATGTCACTTACTAGGGCACCCATCAAAGAGAAGATTAGACGGGCTCAGTGGCTTAGCTTGTAATCCCGCACCTTTGGGAGGCTGAGGTGAGTGGATTGCCTGAACCCGCGGGTTCGAGACCCACCTGGGCAGCAAGACCTCATCTCTACAATAAATCAAAAAATCAGCCAGGCACGGTAGTACACGCCTGTAATTCTGGCTACTTGGAAGGCTGAGGCAAAAGGATCACTGGAGCCCCAGCTGTGGTCGAGGCTGCTGTGGCTGGGAGTGGTCACTGCACTCCAGTCTGGGTGACAGAGTGAGACTGCAACTCAAAAAAAAAAAAAAAAGAAGAGAGTAAGTAACTGGGGCACCCATCACATAGTAAGGCTAGTAACTGGGACATCAAATATGGATTAGGCCCTGTTACTGGAACACCCATCACAGAGGAGGGCAATTCTCTGGACAACAATTTGGAGGCAGGCCAGTCACAGGGGTATTAGTCACAGAGGAGACCCAGTCAAAAAAGTACCTATTATGAAGTCATCTCAGTTACTGAGACACCCATAAAGAAGAGGGACAATCCCTGGGGTACTCATTTTGGTGGAGGTTAAGTTACTAAGATATCCAACACAGACTAGGACTAATAACAATTGAATCCATCACAGAGGATGGCCTGTCATTGGGAAACCCAACACAGAGGAGACTCAATCAATGGGACACCCATCATGGAGGAGTACTAGTCACTGTGATTTTTATCATAGAGGCGAGTTGCTCTCTGAAACATCAATCATATATGAAGGCCAGTTACTGGTGCACCAATCACAAGTGAGACCAAGTTAATGTGGCACACATTATGAAGGAAGCCCAGTCACGGTACACTCATCATGAAGGGTGGCAGGTTAATAGAAAACCCAGTAAGGAGGAGACCCAGTAAGTGGGATGCCCATCAGAAAGGGAGGTTTGAGCTGGATCAACCATTTTGGAGGAGGGCCAGTTACTGGGCACCAATCACACAAAAGTCCCAGTCACTGGTGCATCCATAATGTAGGATGGTCAATAACGGGCACTGATATGAAGGAGAACCAGTCATTGGTGCACTGATCACAGAGGAAGGCCAGTCACTGGGCATCCATCACAGAGGAGGGTGAATCATGGTAGCACTCATTTTGTTGGAAGTTCAGTCACTGGTAACCTTTCACAGAAGTGAGTTAGTCATTGGGGCACCAATTATGGAGGAGGACTAGTCCCTGGATCAATCATCACAGATAAGGGCCAGTAACTGGGGCACCCAGTGCATAGGAGGGCCTGTCACCATAGCACACATCATAGAATAAGAGTAGTCACTGAAGCACCTGTCCCAGAGCAGGGCCAGTCATTTTGGAAACAATTATAGAGGAGAACCAGCCACAAAAGTGTGCATCACTAAAGAGTGTAAGTCACTGGGTCACCCATCGCAGAATGGGGCTTCTTAATGTGGCACCCATCACAGAGGAGGGCCAGTCACAGGGTATTCAATCACAGAGGAGGGTTAGTCACTGGAGCATATATTATAGAGTAAAGACAAGCACAGAGGCACCAAATACAGAAGATGGCTATTCACTGAGGCACCCATCTGAGATGAGAGACAGGTAATGAGATAACCATCACAGAGAAGGGCTGGTCACAGGGACACCCATCACAAAGGAAAGTCAGCCACAGGGGGGCCCATCAGAAAGCAGAGATAGTCACTGAGGATCACATTACAAATGATGGCCAGCCATTGAGACACCCATCACAGAGAATAACCAGTCACTGGGGACCCTATTAGGAAGGTCTCAGTCTCTGGACCTCTCATCATGAAGGGGGACTAGTAAACAGGGCAACCATCACAGAGGATTCAAAATTAATGTGGTACACATCAAAGAGGAAGATCAGGCACTGTAGAATCCATCATAGAGAAGAGCTTGTTACTGGGGCAATTATAGAGGAGGCAAACTAACTGGGACATCTATAGCAGAGGAGAGGCTGTTGCTGGGACACCCATCACAGAAGACAGCCAGTCACTGAGGTAACCTCCAGAAAGGAGAGCTAGTCAATGGTACACCACTTATAGAGGACTCTCAATTACTGGAATACTGCAGGGGAAGGCTGGTCAATGAGTAGTCTAATTGGAGGATGAACAGTCACTGGACCACCAATCACAGAGGAAGTTCAGTCACAGGGGAACCCATTATGGAGGAGGCCTAGTCAATGTGACCCCCATCACCCATGAAATCCAGTCACTGTGGCACCCATTAAGGAGGATGGCCTGTCATAGGGGCACCAATTACAGATGTGGCTCAGTTACTGGGGCACCCATTATAGAGGAGGTGCAACCACTGTAACACCCAACACAAAAGAGAGCAATTCACTGGTGGCATTCATCATCTATGAAGAACATTCACTGAGGAATTAAGTAAAGGGGAGGTCAAGTTACTGGGGCACACATTATGAAGGATTCCCAGTCAATGGGAAACCCATCATCTAGGAGGTTCGGTCACTTGGCCACCAATTACAAAGGAGAGTCAATAAGAGCACCAGTCTCAGAGGAATGTCGGTTAAACATGGGTAGACACAGTAACTGAGGAACATGTCAATAGAAGAGCCAGATACCAGAGCCATGATCACAGAGGAGGCCCAGTCACACTGGAGCACCCATTACAGAGGAGAGCCCATCACTGAGGTACCCATCACAGAGGAGGTCCAGACATTGGGAAAGCTATCACAGAACAGGGCCAGACACTTGGGTACTCATCAAAGAAGAGGGCCAATCATTGGGGCACATCACAGGGAATGGACCGTCACTTGGACACCCATAACAGAAGAGGACCAGTCATCGGGGCTCCAATTATAGAGGCGGGCCATTCATGGGGTTATTCTTCACAAAGAAGAGCGATATGCACTCCCCAGTGCTGGAAACACCTTTGTGATTGATGCATCAGTAACTGCTCCTTCTCTGTGATAGCTATCCCAGTAACTGACCCTCCTCAGAGA
>NW_006959923.1:0-718 GCF_000164805.1 Carlito syrichta
CAGCCAATCGGTGGGCCAAGATGAGAGGATCACCTGAGCAGGACAGGTGGAGTCCGGGGGATCTGTGAGCATTCCCCTGTGCTAAGGCCTGGGTGACAGAGCGGGATTCTGAATCCAAATGATAATAATCACCACCGCCACGACCACCACCCCTGCCACCCAGAGTGAGGAGGCTTGCTCAGGGATGGGAGAGGAAAAGGCACTTTCCCACATGTCTTCTTGGGCAGTTTCAAAGTTGGCCTCTGGGCACGTCCGTCCTGCACCTTCAGCCACACTTCCCAGAAACCCTGCCTCCACCATCCACACTCGTGCCCCACAGCAAAGACACGTTTGAGCTCAAGGAACAGACTGCCCTGAGTTAGGGTGGCCATCAGATATAGAGTGATCAAGGATGTCCGGCAATGCCATGGCCAGCCCAGGTTCCGGCCACCTGGTCTGCCTCCTTCGGGAGGGGTGATGGTCCCTTCCTCTCCTGATCACTCCATCATCCCACATCCATGTGTACCTTACCCTGGGGTGCCGTGTACGCCCATCATGACACATGTTGATATGTCTTTTTATTTGCCGGAGTCTCTGACGGCTGGGCTGGGACATGGCAACATGATCCTATCTTCCGGGGCCTCGACCTGTGGGGCTGAGGTGGTCCTTCTGCCTCGGTCCCCAAGCAACCTGGACTCCTGGGGCCACCATGCCTGACTCGATTTTGGAGCCCTCTCAC
>NW_006959924.1:0-893 GCF_000164805.1 Carlito syrichta
GACACCGTGGCCTACCAACCTGGGCTCTGGTGATCCTCTCGCTGTGGCCTCCAGAGTGGCCAGAAGGACCAACGTGTGCCACCGCGCTTGGCTAATTTTTTTGGCTTCTTGTAGAGATGAGGTCCTGCCATGGTACCCGGGCTAGTCTTGAACACAAGGACTCGGGCCATTCTCTTGCCTCAGTCTCCCAGAGGGCTGGAATGACAGGCATGGGCTCCCATGTCCAGTCTCCACACACATCTCAGGGCCTCACCAAGTGGCCCGCTACCTTCCAACAACCCAGGATCCTTGAGAGGGTGACTGGAATCACCAGTTAAGCCCTCCACGGGGGGAATGCCTGTCTCAGGAGTGTGTCTCAACTAGGGCAACGACCACTCTTCCTGCCTCATTCCCAATGGGAAACACGCTCGCACCTCCAAGGGGCCACCATGGGGAAAGAGAGGGTGAAACTCCCCCACATGTGAGAATCCCCCAAGTTCAGCATCTTACTGCCCTAACCCACCCCCCACTGGCTGCCCCCACTTTGGTGTGGGATTTCCCAGGCTCCCTGGTCGGGATCCTGCTTGTTTTCCTCTCTGAGGTTAGAAATGTACCCCAGGCAGGTCAACTCTCTGACTCAGTAACAAGATCTTCCGCCAAGAAAGGCCAGGGACAAATCCCTCACCTGGGGACATTTCTTCCTCTGCAATCCCATTATTCCTGATCTAAAGCAAGTCACCCTATGAACACAACATGTGCTATTTAGAATCTATTTACAATTCTGATGATTTTGGAGACAGGGTCTGGCTCTGTTGCCCACCCTGGTGTCCATGGTCATGACCATGGTTCATTTGCCATGCTTGAATTCATGGGCTCTGGTGATCCTCCTGCTTCAGCCTGTGGAGTGAACAGGA
>NW_006959925.1:0-835 GCF_000164805.1 Carlito syrichta
AAATCCCAGAAAAATTAGTCAAGCTTGCTGACACATATCTGTAGTACTAGCTACTCAGGAGGCTGAGGTGAAAGTATCACTTGAGCTAAAAAGGTTGAGACTTTGGTAGGCTGTGATTTTGCTACTGTGTTCCAGTCTCAGTGACAGACTGAGACCCCCACTAAAAAAAACAAAAAATAGGTCAGTTTAAAATCTGGGTAAAGTTTCATGTCTGGACTACTCTGTTTACCAAGCAGGGACTGGAGACTCTCTTGAATCGTGTTCTAGAATTCATGTTTATGGAATTCACAGGTACAAAAGACATAAAAATATATTTATTTTATTTGCTTCTTGATGGAAATGTGTTATGAAAGAATAACTTTCAAGATAAAATGTTGAGAGGAACTTTGTCCTTTTAAAAATTTTTTGGTACCTAAAAATTGTGATCATAATAAAAATTCTCAAAATGTCCTGAAAACAGAATCTACAACTTGATTATTTTTGTTGTATTAAGAAATTTGAATATAGGAGTGAATCTTTATGATTTTTAAAGAGAAAAAGGAAATGTAATAAGTTATTGGGCATAAAATAGAACATAAATGCACTGTTATACTTCCTTTTATGCTTTCTAGAAAAAGAAAAAGAACACCCAAACAGCTTAATTGCAAAGAGATTTATTAGGAATAAAGGTAACTGAAAATTTGATAAAATGGTGAAGACAGATTTTCCACTGAATTAAAAGAAATGAATCTCAGGCACTTAGTACTAACTGACTCCTGAAGGCTGAAGCAGTCAAAAATTGGAAAGCCTGAATCAGACAAGTACTATCACAGCTGTCCTATTTGGACTCTATGTA
>NW_006959926.1:0-564 GCF_000164805.1 Carlito syrichta
CATACCACCTAACTCCAGTCAGAATGGCAATTATCAACAACTCAAAAAATAACAGCTGCTGGAGAGGGTGTGGTGGAAAGGGAACACTTCTACACTGTTGGTGGGAGTGTAAACTAGTGCAACCTCTGTGGAAAGCAGTGTGGCGATTCCTAAAAGCTCTAAAAATTGACCTTCCATATGACCCTGCAATCCCCCTACTGGGAATATACCCTGAAGAACACAAATCACTCTATAAAAAAGATACCTGCACACGTATGTTTATCGCAGCATTGTTCACAATAGCAAGAACCTGGAAACAACCATGCTGCCCATCAAAAGAGGACTGGATTAAAAAAATGTGGTACATATACACGATGGAATACTACGCAGCCATAAAAAAGAACAAAATCATGAATTTCGCTGCAACCTGGATGGAACTAGAGTCTATAATACTGAGTGACCTCTCACAAAAACAAAAATCCGAATATCACATGTTGTCACTCATATAATGAACCTTGAACATCCAATGCAATACTATGAGAAAATGACGGATGGTACTGGGAAACTATGGGGGGGAGGGGGATG
>NW_006959927.1:0-2547 GCF_000164805.1 Carlito syrichta
GAGCCTTTCCCCAACATTCCAAGGAGCCAGAACAACATTCAGGTGCCACCATGTCCGGCTCATTTTGGATGGAGGGTAGAGACTAGGTCTCACAGAGCTTCCCCAGCAGGTATCCGCTCTCAGGCTTGGGCCGGTGGCTGGCCTTGGCCTCCCAAAGCACTGGGATGATGTGGCTGAGCTGTGGACCCCAGCCTCAATTCTTTGTCGAAAATGAACCTGAAGGCCTGCTGTGGCGGCTCACACCTGGAATCCCATTGGGCCATAGGCGATTCTCCTGCCAAGACCTGCCCTCTCCCAAGATTTTCTGGGTTTGCTTGGGGTCGAAGTGGGACTTTCTATGGTGTCCAGCCTGGTCTTGAGCTCCCAGGATATGGCCATCTTCCTGTCTCAACCTACCCAAGTGCAGAGTAGACAGCAGTCAATAGCTCTGCTGTCCCTGCATCCCAGAAAGTTTGAGAGTCATGACCTCCCTATACCTGATGTGAACACTGAGAGGAGCAAGTGGGTCCACCCTGGGGAATGAGGAGGGCATGGCAGGCGATTCTGTCCACCTTCTCTGGGGTCCCGGGTCATTGGAAGAGAGCGGATCTCATGGTGGGGGCCCTGAAAGGGTTGTGGAGGCTGTGCTTGGGAGCTCACTCCTGTCATTCTGGCACTCTAAGAGGCTGAGGCGGGAGGATGGCCTAAGCCCCTGGGTTCGAGAGCAGCCTGGGCACCTTTGTGAGACCTCGTTTCTATAAGAAGCCAAAATATTGATCCCAGCATGGTGGCACTCACCTGTTGTTGTGGTCACTCAGGAGACCACAGTGGGAGGATTGCCAGAGCCCATTCATTGGAGGTCGTGGTGGCTGAAAGCAGGCCCCTGCGCTCCAGCCTGGGTGACAGAGCGGGGCTCAGACTTAGAATAATAATAACAACCACCAGAACCACTACAACCACAGGCTGGTCTCAAAGACTCAGTCTGGCATCCCGGCCCTTTGGAGGCCCAAGAGAGTGGATGGCCTGAGACTGCGGGTTTGACACCAGCCCAGGACATGGGGCAAGACCTCTTCTTGGCTATCAAAATTAAATACAAAAATTAGGCAGGCGTGGGTGTGCAGGCCTGTTGTTCGAGTTACTCAGGGATCCGAGGAGGGAGTATCACCTGATTCCAGCTGTTGGAGTCCTCAGTGGCCATGGGTCAGTCCCTGCACTGTGGCCTGGGAGACAGAGCGAGATTCTGACTCCAAATAATAATAATCACGGCCAGCACCACCACCCACACCCCTGCCACCCAGTGTGAGGAGTCAACCACAGGGATGGCAGAGTAAAAGGCACTTTCCAGCCTGTCATTCGCAGGAGGTTTCAATGTTGACCACTGGGCACGTCCATCCCTCACCTTCGGCCACGCACTCCAGAAGGCCAGCCTCCAACCCCCACACTCATGCCCCAATGCAAAGACGTGTGTGAGCTCATGGAACAAACGTCCCCTGCTAGGGTGGCCGTAGAGCACAGAGCAGTCAAGGTGATTTGGCAATGCTGTGGCCAGCCCAGATTCTGGTCACTTGGTCTGCAACTTTCAGGCGGGGTAGTGCCCCTTCCTCTCCCAATCATGCCATCATCCCCCACCAATGCCATGGGTGGGGAGCCATGGATGCCCATTGTGACGCATGTGGCAGGCGTCTTTTTGTCACAGATATCTCCATCAATCAGGCTGGGGTGCGGCTGCACAATCGTGGCTTCTGGGCCCTCGACCTGCGGGGCTCAGGAGGTCTTCCCGAGCACATTTTGCTAATTTAGGGTCAGAGTTCCCAGGCATTGTTAATTTAAGGAACCAAATATCTTGGTCATTTGCCATTCTGGGAAGAAAAGAGAGGCTATCAGTTACCATAGCTTTTGTAGGATAGTTTAAACAACCTGAAATATCAAGTGACCATTCTGATTTTTGATGTAAACTAAAACATACTGGAGGAGAACTAGAACTACCTGAAAAAGAAAAAATTATGATTAACAACAGTTGTGACTTTTGATGAAAAAAGAGTGGAGCCTCTTAATAAAGAGGAATGATTAGTAAAACAGTAATGATCTCAGCATCCCATGTAACAGGCTGGAACACTGAAGGGTTTCACATATAAGCCCAATAAGATTTTGCTGAATAAATATAACATACCTGGCCTGCTATAATAGCCAGCATAGCAACAAAAACAGCAGAGAGCATGAGAGAAGTGTTTTGAGAGTGAACCATATCCTCAGCGTCATGCCTGAGCACCTTGATTTGCCCAAATGTGGGCAGTCTGCACTTCTAGTCAAAACACCCGACAGTAACATCAGGGTCGAGGAGTGGGAGACGACAAATGATTGGATGTCTTCGGTTGAGTTGGTGGAGGTTGAAGTAGTTGTTGAATGGTGAGATCTTTCAGCTTTGGAACCAACACATTCTCTTCATCATCTGCATCCAACTCAGACTGATGGCGTGATTTATGTCTCGTGTTCCTGTACCTCAATGGGCATGGGGGCTGGACATGTCTAATTAGATGATTCGGTACCCAAATAGGTGAGGGTAAGTCC
>NW_006959928.1:0-800 GCF_000164805.1 Carlito syrichta
CAGTAGCCACACAAAAAAATGAAATACCTTGGCATCTTCCTAACCAGAGACGTGAAAGACCTTTACAATGAAAACTGCAAAACACTGCTCAAAGAAATCAAAGATTACACACCAAGTGGAAAAATAATTCATGCTCATTAATTGGAAGAATCAACATTGCTAAGATGTCCATTCTACCCAAGGCAATCTACAGATTTAATGCAATTCCCATCAAATTACCAGCAGCATTCTTCTCAGACCTAGAAACAACAATACAAGAATTCCTATGGAAGCATAAATGACCATGAATAGCCAAAACAATGCTCAGCGAAAAAAAAAAAATCATGATGTATCACACTGCCAGACTTTAAACTTTGTTATAAAGCTACAGGAAGAATCAAAATAGCCTTGCACTGGTACAAGAATAGGCATATAGACCAATGGAATAGAATTGAGATTCCAGAAGCAAAACCTTAATTTCTTAACCAACTCATCTTTGACAAAGCCTCTACCAACAACCACTGGGAGGAGGAGAACCTCTTCAGTAAATGGTGCTGGGAAAACTGGCTGACCACATGCAGAAGATTGAAACAGGACCCCTACCTATCCCCATACACAAAAATCAACTCTAAATGGGATCAGAGACCTAAACATAAAACCTCAAACTATAAGAACCTTAGAAAATGCAGAGACACTCTTTTGGAAATTGGAACTGGCAACCAATTCCTGATAAAACCCCAAGTGCCCATGCCATAACAGATGAGATAGACAAGTGGACCTCATCAAGCTAACAAACTTCTGCAAAGCTAAAGAAACGATCA
>NW_006959929.1:0-812 GCF_000164805.1 Carlito syrichta
AATCTGCTTTTTCTTAACTTCATGTTTTCAACATCAGAATCTCTAATTCATATGAGGAATCGCCTCTTGTAGAACTGTGGATGACATTAACAACACATGAAGCTACTGCAATCACAAAAGAAAGCGCTTCTGAACATTTCTTTGTTCAGTTGATGTAAATGGCTACATGATCTTTCATATCTATCTGTGACCACTTCAGTCTATAACACTTTCATCATCTCTGCAGAGCTCACATATTACTCAGATCCACGCAGTCTTTCATATAAAGCAAAATCCTATTGTGTAAGTGCATACACATCAATAGCACATGCCATACAGATGACATGATGCATGGAAAATGAATACCTACACATGCACAAAACTATGCTGCAAAAACCCAAACACATCACACCAGATAACTTCACAAAAAATGGCAATCTCACTCCCTGCACTCAATACATAAACTTGCTAAAATAGACAGATAAACACAGACATGTATATACCTCAGGATATGCTCACGAAAGATGATATACTACGTGATAGTGTAGACACACCTTAAATATCATCATGTTCACAACAAAATGGCACATCAAACACTCTCTAGCAACCACAGAGAAAAACTCTACATATTCTCAGAAGTTACAGGTTGGTTGTAGTCTTAATAGAGATTTATGAACAGAAAAGATGAGTTATTTTGTTTAGAACTTGAGTATGCCGTGTGTTTCTTGAAGCTTGTGACATTCAACTCATAGCCATTTGCATTTGAAATGCAGATTAAAGGAAATAAGAGAAACAAACTTAGGATCTGCATGACATCTCGAAATTCATGAAAT
>NW_006959930.1:0-755 GCF_000164805.1 Carlito syrichta
AGGCAACAAATGAGAAGACCAAGTTTCATACATATAATAAATCACCTAAACAAAGTAGTTATAAAAGAAAAAGTCCCAAAGGCAGCAAGAGAAAAAGGTCAGATTACATACCATGGAAAACCAATTAGGATAGCAGCAGATTTATCTACAGAAACCCCTCAGGCTAGGAGAGCTTGAAGCCCTATATTCAATATTCTAAAAGATAAACAATTTCACCCAAGAATAAACTACTCAGTCAAGCTAAGCTTCACCAGTGAGGGAGAATTAAAATCTTTCACAGATATCTAATCCCTAAGAACTTACACTGCCACCAGACCACCTCTACAAGGAATGTATTAAACACAGAAGCAAAAAAAAAAAAAAAAAAAAAGAACAACAATGTTCTTCACAAGAGTATGGGAAAATGATTAAAACCACACAGGAACCAACCCTCAAACCAAAAGAAAGACAAGAAACAAACAGGAACAGCAGCAACAACTCTATAAGAACTTTATGATAGGGATCAACTCTTACATTTCAATAATTAGCCTGAATGTGAACAGACTACATGCACCACTGAAAAGACATAGAATGGCAAAATGGAAAAAATATCACCAAGCAACAATATATTGCATTCACGAGATTCATCTCACTAGAAAGAACATGCACAGACTCAAAGTAAGAGGATGGGAAACACATTTGCAGGTGAACAGAAGAAAAAAGAAAGGAGGTGTCACGATCTTAATCTCAGACAAATACCCTTTAATCTATCAAAA
>NW_006959931.1:0-1247 GCF_000164805.1 Carlito syrichta
GACCCCATCTCCACACCCATCAAAACAGGGAGTCTGAAATCGAGGTGCCTATCATTCCAGCCACTTTGGTGACTGAGGCTGGAGGATCTCTGAAGCCCACGAGTTTGAGACTGGCAGAGAATGAAGGTCTTTTCCCTGGGCCCCAGCCAGGGGCCACAGAGCCAGACCTTGTCTCCAAAAACATCAGAATCTTACACACATTCTCAACTGCACGTCCTGTGTTCACAGTGTGACTGGCTTTAGAGCCAGGAACAATGGGATTGTAGGGGAAGAAATGTCCCTGGGTGAGGGATGTGTCCCTGACTTTTCTTGGCGGAAGGTCCTCAGTGCCAAGTCAGATGGTTGGCCTGACTGGGGCACATTTCTCACCTGGGAGAGGAGAGCCAGCAGGAACCTGGTCTTTCTCTCTTTCTCTCTCTCTCTCTTTCTTTCTTTCTTTCTTTCTTTCTTTCTTTCTTTCTTTCTTTCTCTCTCTCTCTCTCTTTCCTTCCTTCCTTCCTTCCTTCCTTCCTTCCTTCCTTCCTTCTTTCTTTCTTTCTTTCTTTCTTTCCTTCTTTCTTTATTTCTTTCTTTCCTTACTAGTTTGCCCAGGCTTCTCTCAAACTGCCCAACTCAGGCCATCCTCTCAGCCTGGGTAACCCAAACTGCTGCAGCAATAGGCTTTGCATTTGTTCTGCCTTCTTGTCTTCCTGGCTGCTCTTGAACTCTGGGTCGGAGGTGAACCTCCCGCTGAGGCCTGCCATCAATCAAGGTTTTCTGGGTTTTTCTTGGGGTTGAGGATGGGGCTTGCTATGATATCCAACTTGCTCTCGATCTCCAGGGCTCCAAAAATCTTACAGACTTGGCCTCCCCGAGGGCCGAGGAGACAAGCGTGAGTCACCCAGCCATCCCCGCCCCTGGAAGGTTTGAGAGTCATGCCCTCCCTTTCTCCCAGGCAAGCCCTGGGTGAGCTTGCAGATCAGCACTTTGCAGCGAGGCGGGCCTAGGTGTGGGTGCCCAGGTAGAGACACACCCCTGCACCAGGCACTTCCCATGAGGAGTGTCGGTGGGTGACTCCAGCTGCCCTATCCAGAGTACAGCATTGTTGAAAGGTTTCAGGTCTCACGGAGGGGTCTGAGAAGGGTGAGGAGGCCAGGCATGGGGGCTCACGCCTGTCATCCCAGTGTCTGAGGCAAGAGAATGGCTTGAGCCCCTGGTTTCAAGACCAGAATTGGCACCATAGCAACACATAGTTTCTTCAAGAAGCC
>NW_006959932.1:0-816 GCF_000164805.1 Carlito syrichta
AACCCATCACAGATGATGTTCAGCCATTGATCACCAACTACAGAGGAGTTCCAGTCACTGGGGCATCTATTATGGAGGTTACCCAGTCACTATGACATGCATCACAGACAGTGGTTAGTCACTGGGACTCACATAATAAAGGAGGTTAGTCACTAGAGCACCCATCAGAGAGAAGTGGTATCCAGTGAGAAATCCATAACAGAGGAAGGCTATTTACTGTGGAATCCAGTTTGGAATAGTACCAGTGACTGGGGAACCAATCTGGAAGGTGACCCAGTCAATGATACACCCTTAATAGAGGAGAAACAAATACTTGAACACTCTTCACAGATTAGGGTCAGTCACCAGAAACCCCATAATGGAAAAGGCCCAGAAACTGAATCACCCATCAAAGAGGGGGTCCAGTTAACAAGTCACCAAAATTTTAGGAGGCCAAATCACTATAACACCCATCTTAGAGGAGGACTAGTCACTGGGGAACACATCTTACTGGAAGACCAGTCACTGGGGCACCAATCACAGAGAAGGCATAGTCACTGTGGTTCACTTTTTGGCAAAGACCCAATCACGGTAACACCCATCTCAAAATAGGGTACACATATTATGAAGAAGAATTAGTCACTGAAGCACCAGTCACAGGGTAAGGCCTTTCACTTGGTACCAATAATGGAGGAATCCAGTCACTGGGGCACCAATTAAGAAGGAGGCATAGTTCCTGGGACACAAATCACAGAGAAAGTCCATCACTGGTGTTCCATTTCAGAGGAGAACCAGTTATTGACACACACATCAGAAAAGAAGGCAAATTACTGGGGC
>NW_006959933.1:0-609 GCF_000164805.1 Carlito syrichta
ACAGGTAATTCTTGGTTGAAATTGTTGATGTTTGAAAACTTTGAAGATTGGGTTCCAAGCTCTCCTAGCCTGAAGTGTTTCTTTAGATAAATCTGCTGCTATTTTAATTGATCTTCCCCAATAGGTAGTCTGACTTTTTTCTCTTGCTGCCTTTAGGATTTTTTCTTTTATACTTACTTTGTGTGGGTGAATTACTATATGTCTGGAAGTTGGTCTTCTCATTGGTTTTCTTGCAGGGGTTCTCTGAATCTCGTGTGTTTGAATGGTTGCATCATTGATGAGATGAGGCAAGTTTTCTTGGATAATTTCATGGAATGTTTGTTCCTGGGTGGTTACTATTTCTCTACCTGCCTCAGGGATTCCAATTAATCTTAGGTTCAACCTCTTGAAATAATCACTCAAGTCTTGGAGGTTTTGTTCTGTCTTTTAAAGCTTTTTTTCTATGTTTTTAACAGTTTAGGTTAGTTCCATATTTTGGTCCTCAAGCTCTGAGATTCTTTCTTCTGCTTGGTTAATTCTACTTTCCATGCTTATTACTTTGTTTTTTATTTCATTCACCCAGATTTCCTTTATTGTTTTATCTCAATTATCAACTCCTTTGCTTTTTTC
>NW_006959934.1:0-724 GCF_000164805.1 Carlito syrichta
CCTGACAGCTAAGGGACTGGAAGAAGGAAATGACTAATACATTTGCTAGATGAAGTCAGAAGGACCAGAAAGCAGTGGTGACTGCTTTCCTTAAGGAGTTTCTTCTACAGAGCTTCCTGTGGAAGCATATCACCTTTCCAACAAATATGTCATTTTTTGGAATTTGACTTTTCAAACTGCAAAAGATAAACATCCCACAAGGGGTTGCATTTTGTAAGGAAAGAAATAAGAACAGTGAACACCACTTCCAGAGCTCTGGTAAATGAGCTTTATTTTTATCACCAAGGTGAGAATACTCATCATAGAAGCTCCCAGAAAACTAGGAGTGGTACAAACAAGTACTCTATCTGATCTTTCATTTCCAGGGCTTCTAAATAATGACTAAATGTCCAACACTCTACTATGCACAGTAATGAAATTTAGAAGAAATAAAAGATGTGGCTGTGTCCTCAAGAACCATACAATCATCCCAAGGGGGCACAAATATTGAATAGAAAATAATTAGGAAAGAGTTAAGTACTCAGCTGTTGGGTGTGACTCTTCAGTTCATTGGAAAGTCAAAGAAAGTAGCAATTGGGAATGATTGGGAAGAAATGGAAATTGTATAAATTTGGGGCTGAATTTCAATAAGCAGCAGGAGAAAGAATTATATTTTATATGGAAGATACATCATAACAAAAGCAAGAACACAGAAAAGGCAACGAGTATGCAGAAGACTTGAAGA
>NW_006959935.1:0-5900 GCF_000164805.1 Carlito syrichta
GAGTTGGAGTCTCACTCTGTTGCCAGACTGGAGTGCAGTGGCTGGTCCCAGCCACTGGAGCCTCGACCCACTGGACTCCAGCAATCCTTCCACCTCAGTCTTCCAAGTATCTGGAACTACAGGTGTGTGCCACCATGCCTGGCTAATTTTTCATTTATTGTAGAGATGAGGTTTCAACAAGTTGCCCAGGCAGGTCTCAAACCCATGAGCTCAGGCAATTCACTCACCTTGGCCTCCCAAAGGCACAGGATTACAGGCTGAGTCACCAAGCCTGGCTTGTTTAGATTTTATTATTGACCCAGGAGTTGTTTAGCATCATGCTATTTACTGTCTATGTCTTTGTGTATTTGGGTTTGGGGGGAACCTTATTCGTGTTGATATTCTTGATTTATGGCCAAGTATGTGGTCAATCTTAGAGTATGCTCCATGTGATGATGAGTAGAAAGTATATTCTGTGTTCATTGGATGGAGTGTTCTGTTGGTATCAGTTAAGTCTATTTGGTCAAGTGTCACATTGAGGTTCTGGATCTCGTTGCTGAATTTTTGTCCTGATGATCTGTATAGGGTTGTGAGTGGGGTATTAAAGTCCCCAGGTATGATAGCGTAAGAGTCAACATCTTTTTTGAGTTCACTTAGAAGCTGCTTTATGAAAGTTGGCACTCCTATATTAGGTGCATATATGTTTAGGATAGATATTTCTTGTTGATGGACTGAACCTTTTATAATTATGTAGTGGTCTTCTGTATCTTTTTTAATTTTTGATAGATTAAAGGGTATTTTGTCTGAGATTAAGATCGTGACACCTCCTTTCTTTTTTCTTCCGTTCACCTGCAAATGTGTTTCCCATCCTCTTACTTTGAGTCTGTGCATGTTCTTTCTAGTGAGATGAATCTCGTGAATGCCATATATTGTTGCCTGGTGATATTTTTTCCATTTTGCCATTCTATATCTTTTCAGTGGTGCATTTAGTCTGTTCACATTCAGGCTAATTATTGAAATGTAAGAGTTGATCCCTATCATAAAGTTCTTATAGAGTTGTTGCTGCTGTTCCTGTTTGTTTCTTGTCTTTCTTTTGGTTTGAGGGTTGGTTCTTGTGTGGTTTTAATCATTTTCCCATACTCTTGTGAAGAACATTGTTGTTCTTTTTTTTTTTTTTTGCTTCTGTGTTTAATACTTTCCTTGTAGAGGTGGTCTGGTGGCAGTGTAAGTTCTTAGGGATTAGATATCTGTGAAAGGTTTTAATTCTCCCTCACTAGTGAAGCTTAGCTTGATTGAGTAGTTTATTCTTGGGTGAAATTGTTTATCTTTTAGAATATTGAATATAGGGCTTCAAGCTCTCCTAGCCTGAGGGGTTTCTGTAGATAAATCTGCTGCTATCCTAATTGGTTTTCCATGGTATGTAATCTGACCTTTTTCTCTTGCTGCCTTTGGGACTTTTTCTTTTATAACTACTTTGTTTAGGTGATTTATTATATGTATGAAACTTGGTCTTCTCATTTGTTGCCTTGCAGGGGTTCTCTGAATCTCTTGTGTTAAATTTTCTATCACTGATGAGATGAGGGAAGTTTTCTTGAATAATATTATGGAATGTTTGTTCCAGGGTGGACTCTGTTTCTCTTTCTTCCTCAGGAAGTCCAATTATTCTTCAGTTTGGTCTCTTGAAGTAATTGCTCATCTCATGAAGGTTTTGTTTTCCCATTTAAACCTTCTTTTATATGTTTTTGACAGCTTGGGTTAGTTCTATATTTTGGTCCTCAAGTTCTGAGATTTGTTCTTCTTGGCTAATTCTGCTTCCTATGCTTATCAGTTTGCTATTTATTTCTTTTTGTTTTGTTTTTTGTTTGTTTCTTTTTTTGAGTTGGAGTCTCACTCTGTCACTGAGACTGGAGTGCAGTGGCCGCTCCCAGCCACCACAGCCTTGACCTGCTGGGCACCGGCAATCCTACTGCCTCAGTCTTCCAAGTAGCTGGAACTACAGGTGTTTGCTACCATGCCTGGCTAATTTCTGATTTATTGTAGAGATGAGGTTTTGCCAAGTTGCCCAGGTGGGTCTCAATCCCATGGGCTCAGGCAATCCACTCACCTCAGCCTCCCAAGGTGTGGGATTACAGGCTGAGCCACCAAGCCCAGCTGTTATTTATTTCATTCACAGTATTCATAGCTATTGTTATCTCAGTTATTAACACCTTCCTAGTTTCCTCTTGTCTCTTCTCAATTCTTTTTAATCTCTCCATTAATGTCTTGATATCTGGGTTTGTAGTTTGAGACCAGTCATTCTGGGGGCTTTTCATTGTTTGCATTCCAAAGTCAGTTCTCAGTGTCTGACTTCCCAGGGGTCTGTGAGAGATCCATATTCTTCTTTGGTTTTTCTTCATTTGTGTATATTTTTCTCTCTCCCTTTCCATCCTATTCTTTAATTCTGTTTTTCAAGGAATGTCAGGTTGCTTTTACTTTTTTTTCAATCTCCTGTTCTTCCTTATGAACGTCCTCTGACTTTGTTCACTTTTGAGGCTGAACTGTAGGTCGGGGCTGTATGTTTTGCAGTTTTGAGATTTAATTGAGGGGGAAGCTGTGATTCAGAATATTTTCACAGATCCCAGTATCCACCAACAGTTGTATGGGCACACTGGATCCCATTACCCACTGCCTTACAGTCTGTCCATGCAGTGGGGTTTAGGTTTCCTCCCTGGAACCAAAGGTGATAAGAAAAAGGAAAATAATGGAAGAAAGGGGGGTCAAGAGGAAGTTGGAGAGAGAGAAGAGTAAGAGGGAAAACAGACATACATAACAACTAAAGAAAGAAAAGTGGCACATTGCCAGAAATGAGTAGAAAACAAACAAGATCCCCTAAAATGTACTGTGCAATCACACAGACAGTCCAATAAATTCATGTCTTTTTATGTGCTCTTCCCCAACACAAACAAGCAGTCTAACTCAAAAAGCAAACAAAAATGAGTGAAACAAACAGTTCAAACAATACAATGAAAAATCAAAAGAAACCAGACTAGCTCTGGGTCTTTCCTTTGTGTCTAAAGTGTCTTCAGCTCTCATCTCTAGCCTCTCCCCTTTGCAGACAGATAGACTTACACACAGGTTGGGTTGGTTCCCTTGGCTTGCTGCCTGAGAGGTCTGCCACAGGACTGAGTTGCCTGTGTCTGATTCATCATAGGGGAGGGTCTTATGTTTCCCGTTTGGCGAGGTTACCTTAGAAACCAAAGTGGAGGCTGCTTGTAGGTAGGCAGGTTCAATTACTTTTTAATTTTAAAAAAATTGACTGTTAGTTCATCGATTTTAAAAATACTTTCCCTTTGTGCGTGAAGGTGTATGTGAGGATTTGATCTGCATCCCCTTCCAAATTTTTAAAAACTTTTTTCTGTTTCCTTCTTCTTTTATTTGTCATTTCCTTCCAATGTGTGTATGTTAATGATTAATTGTTCATCTGTCGATTTTGTTATTGTTGCTTTTCTACTTTTGTTCTTCTGGGTTTTTTATATTCATTTTTTATAGTTTAAAGGTTGTGTCATTATATGTGTGAGAGTTCCATCTGAATCCATTTTTTCTCCCAGTGTGATTTGTCTTTCTTCTCTATTCACATTGTTCTAGGCACGTGTGTGTGTGTGTGTGTGTGTGTGTGTGTGTGTGTGTGTGTGTGTGTTTAGTTTTCTTGGGTTTTTTGTGGATTGTTTTGTTTCACTTTGTTGTTAATCCAGTTTGTTCTGGAGTGTGTGTTGGTTTCTGCTTTTCATCATCATATAGAGTGGTGGTGAGGAATGACTTTCAGGGAACATATACCACAATAAGTGAGCATTTTAATTTGCAAATGGTGTCTGATAACTAGTGACTCATTGCCCACTTTAACCGAATTTCAAAAACTACAAGAGACAGCAAAGCTTCCCATCCACGATCCTATATCAAAATAGAACAAATCCAGAACCCATATAAGGAAAGAATAGAGGACCAAGCAAACATAAGAATGGAAAACATCTACTACTGACAATGAAGAACAGAACTAAAGTGAAAACCAAGAGATTTATCACAAATGAGGAAAAGCCAAAGGAAGACCACAGGCAATTTCAAGTCTACCAAAGACCAAAGTCTTGAAAAATCAGACCTTGGTACCCAGACAATTGAAGTTACCAAGGACTGTCCTCAGAATACAACAGAAACTAGGGAATGGATGGAAAGAGTGAATGAGACTCAAGAAAGATAAGATGCAACACTGAAATAACTTGTAACTGAAATTTTGGCAATAAAAAATTCATCCAGGAAATAAATAACAAGATTACAAGCATAGAAAGCAGAATTAATCTAGCTGAAGAAAAAATTTCAGCACTTGAAGAAAAGAACATGGAATTAACCCAATCTGTAAAAAAAACAAAAAAAAAAAAAACATGGGAAGAAGACTCAGAGAGAAAGAACAAAACCAACAAGAAATATGTGATTATAATTAGAGGCTGAACCTATGCCTGATTGGTGTCTGAGAAGAAGAAAGAACAAATGAGAACATCTTGGAGCAAATATGCAAGGAGGTAATCCAAGAAAACATTCCCCATCTTATCAGAGATGTGACCAACCAAGCACAAATGGTACAGAGAAGTACCACAAGACATCTAATGAAAAGACCAACCCCTAGACACATAGTAACTCGCCTACACAAAGTAGGAACCAAAAGAAAAAATAAGGGCAGCAAGAGAGAAATGTCAGTCTTCTACTGGGTAAAACCAATCAGAATAGCAGTCGATGTATTGGCAGAAACACTACAAACAAGAAGACACAGGAACCCTATAGTCAAAGTTCTCAAAGATAAAAAAATTCAACCAAGAATTTCCTATCCAGTCAAGCTCAGTTTCATCAGTGATGGAGAATTAAAATCCTTCCCAGACATTTAATCCATAAGAGATTATGCAGTTTCCAGACCAGGTCTGCAGGAGACACTTTAAAAGGTATTAAGCACAGAAGAAAGAAAAAACAAAAAAACAAAAAAAGAATGACCACACATTTCCCAAGAGAATGGCAGAGCACAGAATCAACATAGTATACAATGCAACAAGAAACTTGAAAACACACACATCCATTATCACAAAGTCAAAGGAAAACAAGCAAACAAGGTAAAAACTTTGTAAGAACCTCATGACAAGATAAGTAATCACATTTCAATAATCAGTCTGAATATGAATGAACTAAATGCACCACTGAAAAGATACAGAATGGTGGACTGGATAAGAAAACATGACCCAACTATATACTGCATCCAGGAGACTCATCTCACTTCAAGGGAAGCACACACATTCAAAGTTAAAGGATGGAAAATGAACTTTCAGTCAAATGGGTCACAAATGAAAGCAGAAGTCATGATCGCAATATCAAACAAAATAACCTTTAAGCTCTTTAAAATTTAAAACGATGAAAAGGACACTACATAGTGTTAAAATGAAATATCACAAGAAATATTCATCATATATGTATATGCACCCAACACAGGAGCACCAGCATTTATAAAGCAACTGTTAAATAAACTAAAAAAGATATTGGCTGTAACACGATTATAGCAGGGAACTTGAATACCCCATTAACAGGCCTAGATACATCATTGAGGCAAAAAATCAGCAAGGATATTCAAACCCTAAACTTGACACGACCAAATGAACTTAATAAATACCTACAGATTATTTCATCCAACAACCATAGAATATGCACTCTACTCATCACAACATGAAACATACTCCATGATCAATTACATCCTTGGCCATAAATCAAGCATAAACAAATTTCATAAGGTTGAAGTCTTGCCATGCACATTTTCAGACCACAGTGAAATAAAAATAAATATCAAAACCAATAACATATCCCCAAAGCCCACAAAGACATGCACATTAAACAGCATGACACTGAACAACTAC
>NW_006959936.1:0-596 GCF_000164805.1 Carlito syrichta
AACTCTAGGACCAAGGCTGAGGCCTCCTTCCCCAAAGGTCTCTGTCTATTCATGATGATCTCCACTCCATATACAAATAGAAGCTCTTCTTTTCTTTCTTTGTTTTTGAGTCAGAGTCTCACTCAGTCTCTCAGGCTGGAAAGCAGTGACTCATTCCTGGCACTGCAACCTCAGCCCGTGGGGTTCTGGTGAGCTTTCTCTCCCAGACTTCCAAGGAGGAATGGAGGTGCACCACCATTCCCCGCTCATTTGGGATGGTGGGTAGAGATGAGTTCTCATCATATTGCTCAGGTGCATCTTGGACACGCAGGTCCGCACCAGCTGCTGGCCTTGGCCCCCAATTCGTTGTAATGATGAGGTTGAGCTCCCAAGCACGTGCTTGATCCTTCATGAAAATGAACCAGAATGTGGAGGCAGCAATGCATGCCAGGATTCCCAGGGCTCTGGAAGCCCGAGGCAGGAGGATGGTTGGAGACCAGGAGTTCAAGGCCACCCAGGGCCACGCAGGGAGACCCTGTCTCTGCACCCAACCAAATAGGTGGTCTGGGGTCGTGGTGCCCATCATTCTGGCCACTCTGGAGGTGATGAGGGAGAAT
>NW_006959937.1:0-716 GCF_000164805.1 Carlito syrichta
CTGTCCTTACACAAAATGGAAAAATGGAGATAATCGTGTAAAGGAAACTTTATTTATTTATATTTTTGGGAGGTTGGAGTCTCACTCTGTCACCCAGACAGGAGTGCAGTGGCCACTCTAGGCCACTTGGGCCTCGACCTGCTGGCTCTGGTGATCCGTCTGCATCAGCCTTCCAAGGAGCCGGAATTACAGGAAAGCGCTACCATGCCTGGCTGATTTTTTGATTTATTGTAGAGATGAGGTCTCGCCAAGTTGCCCAGGCGGGTCGTGAACCCGTGAGCTCAGGCAATCCACTCACCTCAGCCTCCCAAAATGAGGGATTACAGGCTGAGCCACCGAGCCCAGCTTAGAGGAAACTTTAGTTCCTCTTTTAGAAAGCATATGTATCAAAATTCTTATGAACAGTTTTATTTCTTTAAATTCACTCTGGCCCATGATCTTATCATTGCTCTATAACTGCTTACCCTTCGTAGCTCTGCCTGTCTCTACAGAGGGGTCTGCAATACCCTAGGTAAGTTCCAATCCATTCCAATTAAAGTAAGGCTTACATTTCAGGTCCCTGTTTGGTGTCTAAGTCCAGCAAGTCAGAGTTTCCTGAAGGAGGAACAGCATAGACGTATGAGAAAATTTGGACACTGATTCTGTTGTTATGTAGACTAATGCCGATTTATTATTCTTTTCAAGTTCTTTTTATACTTTTAGTTACATACAGTTAG
>NW_006959938.1:0-4734 GCF_000164805.1 Carlito syrichta
TTTCCCGGAAAACAGTATCATCTTTCCGTATTTTGGATGTAACTATGGTCTTAACATGGACTTGCTAATCCTTAAATTTCAGTTTGAACTTTATTAGTAGAGGGGCCGAGGGTTTTGCAGTGGCTAAATATTTAGTACGAATTATTAAAATGTAACCAGGATCCATGTATTCCACATCCCTAGGAAACATCTGGGCATCTGCCTTTTTGTACACAGAGTTTTGGAATCCACATGGACAGGCAAATTCAGGGCATCTTGCTGAGAACGGAAAGGGAATCTGGTCCTTGGAGTTCTCAATCGCCTAAAACTACAAAGTCTCTTGATAAGGTTTAATCAGCAATCTAGGCTTCTATGTCGCTACATTTTTAGTGTATCTTTTGAAAAGGGACCAGGAATTGTGGGTTCCAATTCCTCAAGATCTTTATGGGAGTCTTTCTCTTGATGTCCAAGCAACTGGAATTCTCGGTCACCAGGAAATATCGTGGCGTCTTGCTGAAAATGAAGCAGGAGTTTCAGTAATGGGAGTCCTCATATAGAGAACACTGCATGACCTGTTGCTACGGAAGAATAAGGAATCTTGGTTACACGAGGCCTCCATCCCAAAAACCTAGAGACCGTCTTGCTAAGAGATAACCACCATTCAGGTTTTGGGAGTAGGAATCTGGATAATGGGAGTCCTCTTATACAGGAGCCTGCACTGTCTATTGCTAAAGGAGAATAAAGAATCTGGTTTACATGTGTCCTCCATCCCAATAAATCTTCAGAGTTTCTTACTAGGGGCTTAACACGAATTTGGGTTTTTGAATCATAAACTAGGGTAATGAAATGCTCATATACAGACTAATGCACTGACTTTTCCTAAGAAAGAATAAGGAATGTGAATGAAATGTTTTCTCATTCTCAAAAAAATATGGCGTCTTTATAAGATCTAAACAAGAATAAAGCTTTCAACGCATGTATCTGTGCACAGGAGTACTCATATACTGGCGATGGCACGTCTGTTGCTAAAAATAAGAAATCTGGGTTATACGAGTCCTTAGTCCTGAAAATCTACAGGGCATCTTGCTGACAGCTAAAGAAGAATCAGGGATTAGAGGCATGTATGTGGGTAATAGCAATCCTCACATACAGGAAACTGCATGGCCTCTTTCTAGTACATGGAAGAAATCTGTTTTCCACCGTTCCTCTATCAAAAAATCTACATGACTTCTTACTAAGGGCTAAACAAGGGTCAGGGTTTCTTAACAGGAATCAAGGAACATACAGGACACTACATGACCTCCAACTAAGTACGAATAAAGATGCATTGTTGTTCGTGCACTCAATCCAGAAAATAACCAGGATGTCTTCTATGGGACAAACAAGAAACAGATCTTCGAGCTCCCCAAATGTTTCAGAGCAATTTAGCATTCGGATATTATGAATCGGTCATTTCAGGAATCCAGCAACATTCTGGTCCTCTTAAAAATTGTAAATGGTATTGCCCAATCCAAGTCCGTTAGGTTCCTCTGAACAACTAAGAGCAGATTCCAGGACAAAAAGAATCTTCTTGCCAGATTTGGATGTAACTCTGGTCTTAAGATGAACCCTGTAATCCTTCCCCTTCCATGTCTGTTTATATTTTGAGTAGGGACAAGGGTTTCGCACTTGCCAAATGTATACTACGTACTTTTAATGGTAACCAGGAATCAAGGAATCCACGAAACTAGGAAACTTCTGGGCATCTGTCTTTTGATATACTGAATTTGGAACCCAAATCGACAGGAAAAATCAGGGCATCTTACTGAGAGTTGAAGGGAAATCCGTTTCTAGGAGTTGCCATTTTTGGGAATCTATAGGGCCTCTTGATAAGGTTTAATCAACAATCTGGGCTTCTGGGTCCCTACATTTTCAGAGCTACTTTCTCCGTGGATATGCGAAATCTGTCATTACAGATCCTCAGGATTTATCTGGTCCTCTTGTTAGTTGTAATCAAGGATTTGGCCCTAAAAATCCTTTTCTTCCCTGGGACTATCTATGACCATAATCATATTCCCCAGAATCAAACGGTATATTGGTACGAAATTCCTCGACTCAGGTGACCTCAAAGTACAGAAAATTCTTGCGGTTGGGCAGGTAGGAATTGGGCTTTTGGTTTGGAATATTCCACATTTTGGGGAGGTCTTGTGAAGGGGAACCAGGAATTTTGGATTCCAGTTCCCAAAAAACATTATGGATGTCTTTCTCTTGATATCCAAAAACTGGAATTATCGGTCTCCAGAAACTGTCTTGGCATACTGCAGAATGAAGCAGGAAACTGGGTAATGAAGATCGTCATATACAGGAAAGTACACGTCATATTCCTAAGGAATTATAAGGAATCTTCCTTATATGAGTCCTCAATTCCAAAACTACTGGCCGTCTTCCTAAGAGGTATCCAAGAATCTGGTTTTTGAAGTAGGAATCTGGGTAATGGGACTCCTCACATACAGAAAACTTCACTGCCTATTGCTAAGTAAGAATAAGGAATCTGTTTTACTCGTGTCTTCAATCCTAAAAAAACTTCAGGTCGTCTTGTTATGGGCTAACCACGAATCATGGTGTTTTCGAGCATCAATCTGGGAAATGGAATCCTTATTTACAGGCAACTACATGACCTTTTGCTAAGAAAGAATAAGGAAACTGGGTTACACGAGCCCTCAATCCCAAATTCTACAGAGCATCTTGGAAAGTGTTAAAAAGAAATCGGAATTTTGGTTCAGGATTTATCCAATGAGCATCCTGTTATACAGGAAAATACACAGCCCCTTGCCAAGGAAGAAAAAGAATCGGGGTTATATCATATCTCATTCAGGAAAATCAACAGTCCATCTGCTGTGGGCTAAATAATAATCAGTGTTCATAAGCTGGAACAAAGGTAACAGAGGTCCTCATATACAGAATCTAAACTATCTCTAGCTAAGGAGAAGTAAGAAACCTGTTCTACACGGTTCCTCCGTCAGATTATCTACATGACAACTTGCTAATGGCAAAACAAGAATCAGGGTTTCCAAACAGGATTCTGGGGAAAGGGAGTCCTCATATACAGGACATTACACAGCCACTCGCTAAGGAAGAATAAGGAATCTGTGATACACTTTTCCACAATCCGAAAAATTCTCAGGGTTTCTTGCTGCGGTATAAACAAGAATCAAGGCTTCGAGCTCGTCTCATGTTTCAGAGATATTTGGCTTGCGGGTTATGAATCAGTCATTTCAGGACTCCAGCAACATTCTGGGCCTCTTGCTAGTTGTAATAGGCTACCTGGTAGTAGAAGTCCCTAAGGATCCTGGGGACAACTAAGGTCAATTTTCCGGAAAAAATATCATCGTGCGGTATTTGGATGTAACTTTGGTCTTTACATGAACTTGGTAATCCTTAAACTTCCGTTTGTACTTAATTTGGAGAGGGGACAAGGGTCTTGTAGTGCCAAATATTTAGTATGAATTATTAAAATGTACCAGGATCCATGGATTCCACGTCCTTAGAAAACATCTGGGCATTTGCATATTTGTACACAGAGCTTTGGAATCCACATGAACAGGGAAATTCAGGGCATCTTGCTGAGAATGGAAAGGGAATCCGGTTCTTGGGGTTCTCAATCGCCTAATCTACAAAGTCTCTTGATAAGGTTTAATCAGTAATCTAGGCTTCTATGCTGCCACATTTTAGTGTGTCTTTTGAAAACGGACCAGGAATCTTGGATTCCGTCCTCAAAAACTTTATGGGAGTCTTTCTCTTGATATCCAAGCAACTGGAATTCTAGGTCACCAGGAATTACCGTGGTGTCTTGCTGAGAATGAAGAAGGAATTTGAGTTATGGGAGTCCTCATATACAGAACCCTGCACGACCTGTTGGTATGGAAAAATAAGGAATCTTGCTTACACGAGTCCACCATACTAAAAACCTACAGATCGTCTTGTTAAAAGATAACCACCATTCAGGTTTTGGGAGTAGGAATCTCGATAATGGGAGTCCTCATATGCAGGAAACTGCACTGTCTATTGCTAAAGGAGAATAAGGAATATGGTTAACAAGTGTCCTCCATCACAATAAAACTTCAGGGTTTCTTGCTAAGGGCTAAACACGAATTTGTGTTTTTGAAGCAGAAACTAGGGAAATGAAATGCTCATATAGAGGCAAATGCACTGACTTTTCCTAAGAAAGAATAAGGAATGTGGGTGACATGTTTTCTCAATCTCCAAAAAATATATGGCATCTTCCTAAGATCTAAATAAGAATCAAGCTTTTGAAGCCTGTATCTGTGAACAGGAGTACTCATATACAGGAAACTACACGGCTGTTGCTAAAATAAGGAATCTGGGTTATACGAGTACTCAGATCTGTAATTTACAGGGGACCTTGCTGACGGCTAAAGAAGAATCAGGGATTCGAGGCATGAATGTGGGTAATAGCAATCCTCATATACAGTAAACTACATGGCCTCGTGCTAATAAGAGAGAAGAAATCTGTTTTCCACAGTTCCTCTATCAAAAAATCTACATGACTTCTTACTAAGGGTTAAACAAGAATCAGGATTTTGAAACAGGAATCAAGGGAATGAGAATCCTCACATACAGGACACCACATGGCCTCCAAATAAGTACGAATAAAGAATCATTTTTGTACGTGCCCACAATCCAAAAAATTCCCAGGTTGTCTGTTGTAGGATAAACAAGAAACAGATCTTTGAGCTCCTCAATATTTTAGAGAAG
>NW_006959939.1:0-729 GCF_000164805.1 Carlito syrichta
CCAGGACTTGCACTTCTGTGGGCATGATCAATATTACAGGACGCCCTGGGATGGAGCCACCACATCCTGTATATCTGGGATGATGGGCACCACCATACACAACTCCAGTGTTTGCATTTGGGGAGTGATGAGGTCTCGCTACATGGCCCAGGCTGGTCCGAATTCCTGGGATCCAGTGGTCCTCCACCTTGGCCTCCCAAAGTCACAGGCCGATTGTCTTCCAATAAACCATCTTTTGGGAACTCTAGGACCAAACTGGGGCTTCCTTCCCAAATGATCTCTCTGTGTTCACAGTCATACCTACTCCATACACAAATGGATACTCTTCTTTTTTTTCCTTTTTTTCCTTTTCTTCTATTCGTTGGAGTCTCACTCCATCACCCAGGCTGAATAGTGGTGGCTTGCTACCAGCCACGACAGCTTCTGCAGCCGGGCTCCAGTGAGCCATTCCCCAGCCATCCCAGGATTAAGAAAGACAGGCAGGCACCACCACACCTGGCTCATTTGGGATGGAGGGTTGAGATGAGGTCTCGCTGAGGTGCCTGAGTGCGACTCCACCTGTGGACTCAAGCCACCCACTGGCCGTGGCTTTCCAATGCACTGGGATGATGAGGCTGAGTTCCCGAGCCAACCCTCAGTCCTTCATTGAAAACGAACAAGAAGTACTGTTGTAGCGGCCCACACCTGTATCTCAGTGCTCTGTGAGCCCAAGCAGGAGGATGACTGAAT
>NW_006959940.1:0-638 GCF_000164805.1 Carlito syrichta
AACTTTTCCATATTTTTTCAATATCTTAAAATGAGAGTATAAACTTTAAATGCAAAAAAAATAAGTGCTTTCAAAAATACAGATGAATTGGGAGAGTTCCATCTTTCTTGACTGCCTGGAATACTTTCAGTAAGATTGGTACCAATTTCTCCTTGTATGTTTTGTAGAATTCCGCTGGAAAGCTGTCTGGTCCATGGTTTTTTTTTTTTTTTTAATAATTAATCAGTATTTTTATTATAGTTTTGTGGGGTACAGTTAAGGGTTAGGTGTACAATTAAGTTTCATTCAAACACCCTGTTGATAAAAGGTGTTTTCCCAGCCCCAGACAGATATTTGCTACTGTTAATCCCCTCCCCCTCCCCCCCATAGTTTCCCAGTACCGTCAGTCATTTTGTTATAGTATTACATTGGATGTTCAAGGTCCATTATATGAGTGAGAACATGTGATATTCTGATCTTTGTTTCTGTGTGAGGTCACTCAGTATTATAGACTCTAGTTCCATCCAGGTTGCTGCAAAATTCATGATTTTGTTCTTTTTTATGGCTGCGTAGTATTCCATCGTGTATATGTACCACATTTTTTTAATCCAGTCCTCTTTTGATGGGCAGCATGTTTGTTTCCAGGTTTCTTGCTATTG
>NW_006959941.1:0-684 GCF_000164805.1 Carlito syrichta
CGTGAGTCACCAGGTAGTCCCCACTCCCCTGATGATTTAAGATTCATGCCCTCCCTTTCCCCAAGGAAGCCCTTGGAAGTAGCGAGCATATGGAACCTGGGTAATGAAGTGGGTGGAGGTTTGGCATCCCAGTGGGGACACGCCCCTCCCTCAGGCACTCCCCCAGGGGAGGGCTTGAGGGGCAACTGTGGCCACACTCTATGGGGTCCCATGTCATCGGAAGGTAGTGGTCCTCGTGGTGGGTCCTGAGAGGAGTGTGCAGCCTGGGCACAGGGGCTCAGGCCTGTTATTCCAGCGTGCTGGGAGGCCGAGGCAAAAGGATGGCCTGGACCCCAGTATCGAGACCAGCCCAGGCACCTTGGCGAGACCGCATCTGTACAAGAAGCCAAAAAAAGAATGGAACGTGATGGTGCACGCCTGTTGTCCCATCCACTCAGGAAGCCATGGCCAGAGGATCACCAGAGTGTAGCCAGTGAATGCTGTGGTGGGCAAGAGCAGGCCCCTCCACTTTGACCTGAGTGACACAGAGGTACTCTTACTCAGAATAGCAATACCAACCACCACCACCACCACAACCACAGGCTAGGCTCACGGTCTCAGCCTGCATCCCAGTCTTTGGGAGACTAGACGAGTGAATGACTGTCAGAGTACTGGCTCCGACCGAGGGGGCTTAGGACCCGCACC
>NW_006959942.1:0-3876 GCF_000164805.1 Carlito syrichta
GTCCCATACCCCTCAGAGCCTGAATTGAAGGCTTTTCTGGTCTATAGAGATTGCTTGTGGTCATATAGTCTTTCGTGTATGAGTCAGTGTCCTGTACTGGGGTCGCATACAACAAAGGACTGACAAAGGAGGCATTTGGCCTTTCCAGTCACAGACTGGATACTTTATCTAGGTGGGGCTTCTGTCTCCACATCTGAGGAGGAAAGATGGTCAGGAGGCAGAAAGGCCACACCGGCTGACCTGTACAGCTGAGGCAGAGTTTGCAGAAGGAATGGGAACCTGATACTCTCTCACCACTTCTTGGCCTCCAGCATCTATATGGTGTCATCCTATGGGAGAAGGGATGGGCACCCTCATCAAGGCCCTAGCCAGCACCAGCCAAGGCTCCAACAAGCAGAACAGAAGACAGAGCATGTCTAGAGGTGACTTGGGCCCTGCTGCTTAGCTGTGATTCTGCATGAGCTGCAAAGTTGCCTGCCATGCCCTGTTGACCTTGGGACCTTCCCTCACCGGCACTTTCCAATGTCTCAGAAAGTATCTGGGGCCCATACTAGCCCAGAACTCTGTAAAAAATAAACTCTAGATTAACGCAATTCAATCTCACCCCGGTGTTGGTTGGAGATGAGGTTGCCAGGCCTTGATTAAATTTAACATGAAAATTGGATTTCTTTTTTTTTTTAACTTTTTATTTTAAAGATGTGGGGTCCAATTCAAGGTTAAGTAAACAAGTGTTCATTATGCAGGTACACTTGTTGATGAGGTGTGCCTCCCTCCCCTGACAGAATTTCACTACTGCCAGTGCCCACCTCCCCCTCCCAAGCAATTTCCCACTACTGACAGTTTTCTTATAGTACTACAATAATTGTTCCAGGCTCACTTATGAGAACATGTGATACTCAGGCCTTTGTTTCCGTGATAGATAGCACAGTATTGTAGACTTTAAGTCTATCCAAGTTGCTGTGAAGTTCATAATTTTGTCCTTTTTTATGGCTGCATAATATGCCATCATGTAGATGTACCACATTTTTTATCCAGTCCTCTTTTGATGGGCAGCACAGTTGGTTCCATGTTTTTGCTATTGTGAACAATGCTGCAATAAACATGCATGTGCAGGTATCTTTTTCATAGAGGGATTTGAGTTCCTCTGCGTATATTCCCAGTAGGGGGATTGTGGGGTGGTATGGAAGGTCGAATTTTAGACCTTTTAGAGTTCACCAAACTATTTTCCACAGAGCTTGTCCTAGTTTACACTCCCACCAACAGTGTAGAATTGTTCCCTTTTCCACATATCCTCTCCAGCATCTGTTGTTTTTTGAGTTATCGATGATGGCCATCCTGACTGAAGTTAGGTGGTATCTCAGTGTGGTTTTAATTTCCATTTCTTTGATGACTAGTGAGACTGAGCATTGTTTCATGTATCTGTTGGCTGCCCATATGTCTTCTTTTAAGAAGTGCCTATTCATATCTTTTGCCCATTTTGTAATGGGGCTGTTTATTTTTCCATTTTCTGCACGTTTCAGTTCCTAGTAGATCTAGATGTTAGGCCTTTGTCAGATAAACAGTTGACAAATATTTTTTCCCAGTTCGTGGGCTGTCTCCCTGCTCTCCTGATGATTCCTTTGGCTTTGCAGAAGCTTGTCAGTTTGATGAGGTCCCATTTGTCTATCATATATCTGTTATGACATGGGCACTTGGGGTTTATTCAGGAATTGGTTGCTAGTTTCAATTTCTATAAGGGTATCTCCTTCATTTTTTAAGGTTCTTATAGTTTGAGGTTTTACGTTCAGGTCTTTGATCCATTTAGAGTTGACTTTTGCATTTGGTGATAAGTAGGGGTCTTGTTTTAATCTTCTACATGTGGTCAGCCAGCTTTCCCAGCACCATTTACTGAATAGGTTCTCTTCTTCTCAGTTTTTGGTGTTGGAGGCTTTGTCAAAGATGAGTTGGTTAAGAAATTGAGGTTTTGCTTCTGGAATCTCTGCTTCTGTTACATTGGTCTATATGCCTGTCCTTGTACCAATACCAGGCTGTTTTGATTATTGTAGCTTTATAATAATGTTTAAAGTCTGGGAGTGTGATACCACTTGCTGTGTTTTTGTTTTTGTTTTTGCTGAGGATTGTTTTTGCTATCAGGGTTGTTTATATTTCCATATGAATTTCTGTATTGTCTTTTCCAGGTCTGAGAAGAATGTTGCTAGTAATTTAATGGGAATTACATTAAATATGCAGATTGTCTTGGGTAGAATGGACATCTTAATAACGTTGAGTCTTCCAATCCATGAGCATAGAATATTTTTCCATTTGTTTGTGTTATCACTGATTTCTTTGAGTGGTGTTTTGTAGTTTTCATTGTAAAGGTCTTTCACATCTCTGGTTAGGAAGATGTCAAGATATTAATTTGTGTGTGTGTGTGTGGCTGTTGTGAATAGGGTTGTGCTTTTAATTTGGGTTTCTGTTTGTTTATTATTGGTGTATAGAAATGCAACTGTCTTTTGCATGTTTATTTTATACCCTAGGACTTTTCCAAAGTCCTTTATCAGTGTAAGGAGCTTTCTGACAGATTCTTTTGGATTTTTGAAGTATAGAATCATGTTGTCTGCAAGAGGGATAACTTAACATCCTCTTTTCCTATTTGGATACCCCAGATCTCCTTTGCTTTAGCTAGGACTTCTAATACTATGCCTAATAGGACAGGTGAGAGTGGACATCCTTGTCTTGTTTTGGTTTTGGGGGGAAATGGCTCCAATTTCTGTCTGTTTAGCAGTATGTTGGCTGTGGGTTTCTCATAGATGGCTCTTACTATTTTGAGGTATGTTCCATCTATGCCTATTTGTTTGAGGGTTTTTATCAAGAAAAGGAGCTAGATTTAATCAAAAACTTTTTCTGCATCTAATGTTATAATCATGTGGTATTTTTCTTTATATCTGTTGACATATTTAATTATGTTTATGGTCTTGCAGATGTTGAACCAGCCCTGCATCCAGGGGGTGAAGCCTACTTGGTCATAGTGGATGATTTTTGAGATATGTTGTTGGATCCAGTTTGCTAGAGTCTTGTTGAGAATTTTAGCATCTATGTTCATCAAGGATATTGGCCTGTAGTTTTCTTTCTATGTTGAATCTTTACCAGTTTTGGCATCAATGTGATGTTAGCTTCATAAAATGATTTGGGGAGGGTTCCATCTTTCTCAATTGCCGGGAATACTTTCAATAGGATTGGTATCAGCTCCTCCTTGTATGTTTTGTAGAATTCTGCTGGAAAGCCATCTTATTCAGGGCTTTTTTTTTTTTGTAGGTAATTTTCTCATGACATAGTTGATTTCCTGGGTTGTTATTGGTCTATTTAATGTCTTGATTTCTTCTTCTTTCAACCAGGGAGGTTTTCGAATTTGGTTTCCATACAAGTGTACATAGAAATTTCTAGTAATCTTTTTTATTCAGAGTCAGTTGTGACTTCATCTTTTGCACTTCTGATTATGTTTATTTGGATGTTTTCTCTCTTTTTCCTAGCTAGGGATCCGTCAATCTTATTAGGGGTCTAGCTAGGGGTCCATCAAACTTATTATCCCTTCAAAAAACAGCGTTTGGTTTCACTGATTTTTTGTATTATATTCTTCTCTTCTATGTCTGAAATTTGGGCTTTAATTTTGGTGATCTGGAATCTTCTGCTGAAGTTAGAGTTTTGATGGTCTTGCTTTTCCAGTTTCCTTAGGTGATTTGTTAGGCAGTTAACTTGTGATCTTTCTATTTTCTTCATGTGTGTTCATAGAGGTATGCATTCCTCTCTTAGTAGTATTTCCATGACATCCCAGAAGTTTTGGTCAGATATTTTTCATTTGTTTCCCTTAGTATCTGTTTTGATTTCCATGTTGATACA
>NW_006959943.1:0-730 GCF_000164805.1 Carlito syrichta
GCCTCTGAATGACCAGGAAGATGGGCACCTCAACCCCAGACCCCCAGGTCTTATGTGTGTGGAAATGGGGTATCCCACTCTGGCCTGGGATGGCTTGGGTTCCTGCGTTCCAGCCATTCTCTGGATTCGACCTCCCAGAGCTATGGGATTCCAAACGTGGGCTGTCATGCCAGGCCTTCTATTTTGTTTTCAAGGAAATATCAAGGCCAGGCTCTGGAACTCAACCTCACCATTCCAGCTCTTTGGGAGGCCAAAGCCAGCAACTGGCTCAAGTCTGTTGGCCAAGACCTGCCTGGGCACCTCAGTGAGACTCGTCTTTACCCTCTATCCCAAAAGAGCCAGGCATAGTGGCATGCGCCTTTTGTTCTGCCTCCTTGGAAGGTTGGGGAAAGGCTCACGGAGTCCAGTAGGCCAAAGCTGTGGTGGCTTGAAGCAAGCCACTGACCTCCAACCTGGGCGACTAGTGAGACTCTGAATCAAAGAAAAAATGGAAAAAGGAAAAAAAAGAGCATCGATTTGTGAATGGAGTTGGGATCATTGTGAACAGACAGGGATTATTTTGGAAGGAAGCCCCGGTTTAGGGCCTAGAGTTCCTGAAAGATGGTGCATCAGCAGACTTTTGGGCTGTGGCTATGGGATGCTGAGTTGGGAGACCATTGAAGCCCGGGAGTTTGAGACCAGCCTGTGCCACATAATGCGATCCATCACTCCCCAGTGCACAAACACTGGT
>NW_006959944.1:0-840 GCF_000164805.1 Carlito syrichta
TTCTTTCCTTCCTTCCTTCCTTCCTTCCTTCCTTCCTTCTTTCTTTCTTTCTTTCTTTCTTCCTTCCTTTCTTTCCTTTCCCTTCCTTTCTTCACTAGGTTGTCCAGGCTGAGCTCGAACCGCCCAACTTGGTCCTTCCTCTTGGCCTCCCAAACTGCTGTGATCACAGGCTTGCCATTTGCTTGACATCCTGGTCTTCCTGCCTGGTCTTGAACTGTGGGCCTGAGGCAATGCTCCCGCTGAAGCCTGCCTTCACCCAAGGTATTCTGGGTTTAAATTGGTGTCAATGTGGGGGCTTGCTGTGGTGTCCAGCCTGGTCTCAGCTCACAGGCTCCAGTCATCTTCCCATCTCGGTCTTTCTGAGTGCTGAGGAGACATGCGTGTGTCGCCCTGCCAGCCTCTCCACTGTTGGGAGCCAGCCTTGGAGGTCCACATGATTGACAGGGTCCCAGTGGGCTGAAGACCCCGGGCCACAGGGTGAGCCCGGGAAGCTGAGGCCCTTCTGTCTTCCACCTTTGCTGTTTGTTACGGCTGAAGAAATTCTGTGCAGTCGTGGAAGAAGAAAATGGCATGTTTACGCGAAGTACTCACACCTAACCTGAGAATGTTATGGTTCATTTTCCCATTTCCCCGCTATGCCGCTTGACCTTTTCTAATATATGCAAGGGTTAAACTCTGAAGCACATCAAGAATGCTTTCTTTCACTTGGTTATAAGTTACTAGATATTGCTTGAGTAAAAAATGATATAAGTATATTCACTCCTTATTTGATTTAGAATTATGCAGCTTAGTGTTCAGACATAAGGTTTTTAGAAGCACAAATTTATGGTAAGTTCATTA
>NW_006959945.1:0-566 GCF_000164805.1 Carlito syrichta
AATCTCCCCAGGTGAGAGATGTGTCCCTGCGCCTTTCTTAGTGGAAGCTCCTCATTGCTGAGTTGGATGGTCGACCTGCCTGGGGCATATTTCTCAACTCAGAGAGGAGATCCGGCTGGAACCTGGCCAGGAAGCCTCGGAAACCAGTGCAATGAAGTGGGGGCAGCCATTGGTGGGGCTGGGGCTGGAAGGTGCTGAGCTAGGGGGACCCTCATATGTGGGAGTGGCAGGGGGGAAGGACAGAGGGCAAAGGAATTGCAGGAGAATGGATTTCTTTGTTGACTTAGATTTTCTTTCTTTCTTTCTTTCTTTCTTTCTTCCTTTCTTTCTTTCTCTCTTTCTTTCTTTTCCTCTCTCTCTCCTTTGGTTCCTCACTTGGTAGCCCTGGCTGCTCTCAAACCGCGCAATTCGGTCCTTCCTCTCAACCTCAGTCTCCCAGACTGCTGCTACCACAGGCTTTCCATTTGGTAGACATCCTGGTCTTCCTGCCTTGTCTTGAACTCTGGGACTGAGATGAGATGATCCTCCCACAGAGGTCTGCCCTCACCCAAGTAATTTTGAGTTTT
>NW_006959946.1:0-651 GCF_000164805.1 Carlito syrichta
CCGCCCATGCCTGAGGTGACCCACGACTCAGATCATGAAGCCCATGCAAGCAAGATTTGCTGAGATCACTGCTCTCACTACTGCCACATGAGGTCCTGCCAGACAGTGGGTCTCCTTCTGTGTGCTTTGACGCAGCAGATCCCATTGTCGGTTCCCTCCCTTCTGGGGAGCAGCTGATATAAAGACCATCAGGAGCGGTGTGATACCACCACCTGCTGCAGATTCAAGGTAAAAAAAAAACTGAAATGGGAAAAACAGAAGCTTGATAAATAGACACAGGCCAGATCTGAGTGGTGAACTGGGCAGTGGTGAACTGAGTGGTGATCTGAACTGCCCTTCACAGCAGGCCAGGGGCAACTGACCCTAACTGTGGACAAATTTACCAGCCTGAAAAGACAGCTAGAAATCAGAACTGAAAGGACATTGGAGTAAAATGAAAATTCTCAGAGTGTGCTTCATTGGTTCTGTTAGCTTACTGATTTGATTCTATTCCTTTTGTTTTGTTCTTTTTTCTTTTCTTTTCTTTTCTCTGTAAACCCTATCTTTGCACAGAGGAATAGGACACCAATAAGGAGACTGGCTAGCTTGTATGTTAGCATCATTGTATGTTTTAGTTTTTTTGTATGGGAGTTGGTTAGTTTGTAGCTGTGG
>NW_006959947.1:0-462 GCF_000164805.1 Carlito syrichta
GGAGGCCCAGTCACAAGGACACCCTTTAGAAAGGAGGACAATTCATTGGGGCACCCATCAAGGAGGAGGCTTTTTAATATGAACACACATTGCAGAGAAAGGATTTGAACTGCAGTAGTCATGGAGGAGCAAAAATATAAAAGGAGTTACAGTCACAGGGGCACCCATAATGCAGGGGGGCATGACACTGTGCCACTAATATGTAGGAAACCCAGTAACTAATATATCAATCAAAGAGAAAGGTAAGTCACTGGTGCACTCATCAGAGAAGAGGACTAGTGATTGCCATTCAGGGGGCTAGTAGAAGTCTCTATATGACCAACCTCTAATTGTTGTTAAAATAGTTTTTTGACTGCCTTAGCTTTTCTGAGGGCCTGGGTCATTGTTCCACCCAAACCTGTGTGTCATCTTTCCAGGCAATCAGTCTTGAAAACAGTGGCCTCTAAGGCAAATTTGAATAAC
>NW_006959948.1:0-604 GCF_000164805.1 Carlito syrichta
GGTAACCCAAACTGCTGCAGCAATAGGCTTTGCATTTGTTCTGCCTTCTTGTCTTCCTGGTTGCTCTTGAACTCTGGGTCGGAGGTGAACCTCCCACTGAGGCCTGCCATCAACCAAGGTTTTCTGGGATTTTCTTGGGGTTGAGGATGGGGCTTGCTATGATATCCAACCTGCTCTCGAGCTCCAGCTTCAAAAATCTTACCATCTTGGCCTCCCCGAGGGCCAAGGAGACAAGCGTGAGTCACCCAGCCATCCCCACCCCTGGAAGGTTTGAGAGTCATGCCCTCCCTTTCTCCCAGGCAAGCCCTGGGTGAGCTTGCAGATCAACACCTTGCAGTGAGGTGGGCCGAGGTGTGGGTGCCCAGGCAGACACACCCCTGCACCAGGCACTTCCCATGAGGAGTGTCGGCGGGTGACTCCAGCCGCCCTATCCAGAGTACAGCATCGTTGAAAGGTTTCAGGTCTCACGGAGGGGTCTGAGAAGGGTGAGGAGGCCAGGCATGGGGGCTCACGTCTGTCATCCCAGCGCTCAGGGTGGCTGAGGCAAGAGAATGGCTTGAGCCCCTGGTTTCAAGACCAGAACGGGCACCATAGCAACACATAG
>NW_006959949.1:0-384 GCF_000164805.1 Carlito syrichta
ATTAGCTTGTTAACTGGGTAGTTAGCTGGCTAGCTGACTTAACTATCCAGCTGATTTGCTAGCTGACTTAACTAGATAGCTGACTAGCAACATGACTAGCTAGCTGACTTAACTAGGTAACTAAATAGTTGACTGACTTTCTAGCTGACTTAACTAGCTAACTGGCTAGATAGCTCACTTAAATACCTGACTAGCTAGTTGTCTGGCTAGCTGGCTATCCAGCTGACTTAACCAACTAGCTCACTGTTTGGCTAGACAACTAGCCAGTTGTCTTAGCTAGCTAGCTACCTGGCTGGCTAAATGGCTAGGCAGCTGAATAGCTAACTGGCGGGCTGACCAACTGGATATCAAGGCAGCTTAAATATCCAGCCGAATGGATGGATA
>NW_006959950.1:0-678 GCF_000164805.1 Carlito syrichta
CCCGTGGGGCTCTGGTGAGCTTTCTCTCCCAGACTTCCAAGGAGCAGGAGTGACGGAGGTGCACCACCATTCCCCGCTCATTTGGGATGGAGGGTAGAGATGAGTTCTCATCATGTTGCTCAGGTGCATCTTGGACATGCAGGTCCACACCAGCCGCTGGCTTTGGCCCCCAATTCGCTGTGATGATGAGGTTGAGCTCCCAAGCACTTGATCCCTCGTGAAAATGAACCAGAATGTGGAGGCAGCGACGCATGCCTGGATTCCCAGGGCTCTGGAAGCCCGAGGCAGGAGGATGGTTGGAGACCAGGAGTTCAAGGCCACCCAGGGCCACGCAGGGAGACCCTGTCTCTGCACCCAACCAAATAGGTGGTCTGGGGTCATGGTGCCCATCACCCTGGCCACTCTGGAGGTGATGTGGGAGAATCACTGGAACCCACAATTACAAAGCTTGTGGAGAATGACGTTTGTGTCCCCAGCCCCCAGCAGTGGCTACATAGCCAGACCCTGTCTACAAAAAACATTGGAATCATACACAGATTCTCAACTGCGTCTGGTGTATTCAAATGGTGACAGGATTTTAGAGCCACAGAAAATGGGTCTGAGGGTGAATATATGTCTCCAGGTGAGGGATGTGTCTCTGGCATTTCTTTGTGGAAGGTCCTTGTTGCCGAATCTGGG
>NW_006959951.1:0-336 GCF_000164805.1 Carlito syrichta
CTCGTGTGCCACCTGACTAGTTAAGGCAGTTTGCCCATCGCATCATTCGCTGGCCGACTAGTTAAGTTGGCTCACAGGTCGGCTCACTCACCAGCCTACAAGTTAAGTCCCCTGACAAATTGGCTCACTCACCAGCCAACTAAAATCAGCTGACAAGTCAGCTCACTAACTGACTGACTTAAGTCAGCTGACCAATCAGCTCACTTACCAGCTGACTAGTTAAGTCAGCTGAACTGTCGGCTCACTCATGGAAGAAAGAGTAAAGTCAGCTCAACACTTGGCTCACTTGCCAGACGACTAGTTAAGTCAGCTAATCGGTCTGCTGCCTAGCCAGCC
>NW_006959952.1:0-773 GCF_000164805.1 Carlito syrichta
CTTCTGAATAGCCACATAGGTACTGTGATCCTCAATGTTAAGTTGACTTAGGATGATACATGTCTGCAATCTCAACATGTTTCAGTTTGTGCAGAATGAATCATTCAGCATTTATATGGAGTAATATAGTAGTGTCAAAGTTGAAACCAAATGTACAATGGATTCTAATGTATTTATAGGAAAGGAAGTTATAATGGGAGTCGTGCACCTTTCCTAGAATTCAATCCCTTCAAATCGAACATTTCTATCCCGAACCCTGCGTTGTAACTATCTTTAGAGTTAAAAAGAATAGAAGAAAACAAATAAAGTCAGTTGCACGTTTTACAGCTTTTATTTATGTATTTATTTTATTTTAATTGTTACACAATATGGGGTACAATTCAGAGTCATATATTCAAACATTGATTATGCATGATCCCTGGATGGTGAGGTATGCCCCTCCCTCCCTTAACAATATAACTCCACAGCCTTCCCACCGCTACCCCAAAACAGTGTGCTCAACAATGGTGGGGTGCTGCTGCTCCCAGCACTCTTAGTCGATAGGACTAGGAAGCTTTAGTATGTGCATGTGGGTACATACAGTTACAGCTGTATTTACATCTGTACTTACCCATTCGATCCAACACCTTCAATTTCAATCAGTCTCAAGGTTTCCTCTAACTTCCTCCTTTTTATGATTGTTTCTTTCTTTTTAGACAGTGAAAAGCTGGTTCCCATCATCCTTAATGCATTTTATCATTTGCTTAAACCTCTTCATTGCAGCTAATTTCTTG
>NW_006959953.1:0-2120 GCF_000164805.1 Carlito syrichta
TAGGAAACTTCTGGGCATCTGTCTTGTGATATACTGAGTTTGGAATCCATATCGACAGGAAAAATCAGAACATCTTACTGAGAACGAAAAGAAAATCTGGTTCTAGGAGTTCTATTTTCCGGAATCTACCGGGCCCCTTGATAAAGTTTAATCAGCAATCTAGGCTTCTGTGTCCATATATTTTCAGAGCTACTTGCTCCGTGGATATGCTAAATCTGTCATTAGAGGTCCTCAGGAACTTTCTGGTCCTCTTGATAGATGTAATCAAGGATCTGGCCCGACAAAACCTTTCTTTGCCCAGGAACATCTATGACCATAATCATATTGCCCAGATTCAAATGTTATATTGGTACAAAATTCCTCAATTTAAGTGTCCTCAAATTTCAGAAAATTCTTGTGGGCGTGCAGGTCGGAAATGGGATGTTGGGTTTGGAAGATTCCACATTTTGCGGAGGTCTTGTGATGGGGAACCAGGAATCTTGGATTCCAGTTCCCAAAGAATGTTATGGACGTCTTTCTCTTGATATCCAAAAAACTGGAATTTTCGGTCACCAGGAACAGTCTCGACATCCTGCAGAGTGAAGCAGGAAGTTGGGTAATGAAGGTCGTCATATACAGGAAACTACACGTCATATTGCTAAGGAAGAATAAAGTATCTTCCTTATATGAGTCCTCAATCCCAAAAACAACAGGCCGTCTTCCAAAGAGGTTACCACGAATCAGGTTACTGAAGTAGGAATCTGGGTAATGGAAGTCCTCACATAAAGGAAACTTCACTGCCTATTGCTAAGTAAGAATAAAGAATCAGGGTACTCGTGTCCTCAAATCCAAAAAAACTTCGGGTCGTCTTGCTATGGGCTAAACTCGAATCATGGTGCTTTCGAGCATAAAACTGGGAAATGCAGTCCTTATTTACAGGCAACTACATGACCTATTCCTAAGAAAGAATTAGGAACCAGGGTTACATGAGCCTCAATCCCAAAAATCTACAGAGCATCTTGGAAAGTGTTAAAAATGAATCAAAGTTTCGATGCAGGATTTATCTAATGAGTGTCCGGTTATATAGGAAAATACACAGCCCCTTGCCAAGGAAGAGAAAGAATCGGGGTTATAGCATACCTCAGTCAGGAAAATCAACAAACCATCTGCTGTGGGCTATACAAGAATCAGGGTTTAGAAGCTGGAGCATAGGTAATAGCAGTCCTCATATTCAGAATCTACATGATCTCCAGCTAAGGAGAACTATGAAACTTCTTGTACACGGTCCCTCATCTCAATATCTACATGACATCTTGCTAATGGCAAAACAAGAAGCAGGGTTCCCAATCAGGGTTCTGGGGAAAGGGAGTCCTCATATACAGGACATTACATGTCCCTTGCTCAGGAAGAATAAGAAATCTGTGATAAACTAGTCCACAATCCGAAAAATTCTCAAGGTGTCTTGCTGCAGTATAAAAAAGAATCAAGTTGTCGAGCCCATCTCATGTTTCGGAGATATTTGGCTTGTGAGTATTATGAATCAGTCATTGCAGTACTCCAGCAACATTCTGGTCCTCTTGAGAGTTGTAATCTGGTATCTGGTACTTCAAGACCCTTAGGTTCCTCGGGACAATTAAGGCCAGTTTTCCGGAAAAAAGTATCATCTTGCCGAATTTGGATGTAACTTTGGCCTTAACATGAACTTGGTAATCCTTAAATTTCCGTTTGTATTTTATTTGGGGAGGAGCCGAGGGTTTTGCAGTTGCCAAATATTTAGTACGAATTATTAAAATGTAACCAGGATCCATGGCATCCACGTCCCTAGGAAAAATCTGGGCATCTGCATTTTTATATACAGAATTGGAATACACATGGACAGGAAAGGGAATCTGGTTCTTGGAATTCTCAATCGATTTAAATCTACAAAGTCTCTTGATAAGGTGTAATCAGCAATCTGGGCTTCTATGTCGCCACATTTTTGTGTGTCTTTTGAAAAGGGACCAGGAATCTTGGGTTCCAATTCCTCAAGAACTTTATGGGAGTCTTTCTCTTGATATCCAAGCAACTGGATTTCTAGGTCACTAGGAAATATATTGGCGTCTTGCTGAGAATGAAGCAGGAATTTCAGTAATGGGAGTCCT
>NW_006959954.1:0-796 GCF_000164805.1 Carlito syrichta
TCCACCCTCCACACTAGTGCCCCGCAGCCAAGATGTGTGTGAGCACATGGAACAGAGGGCCTGAGTTAGGGCAGCCATCGTGCACAGAGCAATCAAGGTGATCTGGCAATGCTGTGGCCTGCCAAGGTTCCGGTCGCCCGGTCTGCCACCTTTGGGTGGGGAGAGAGCCCCTTTCTCTCCTGATCACGCCATCCTCCCCTGCCCAAGCTAACATTTTCCTGGAGCGTTGTGGATGCCCATCGTGGCACACGTGATAGGCATCTATTTTGTCACTGTAGTCTCCGTCAGACAGGCTGGAGTGAAGTGGCATGATTGTGACTCCTGAGGCCTCAACCTGTGGGGCTCAGGAGGTCCTCCCACCTCAGCCATTGAGCAGCCAGGACTCCAGAGGCAACCACGCCTAACTCGATTTTGGGGACCCCTTGTCGTGATAAGGTCTGGCCATGGCTCCCAGGCTGGTCTCCAACTTCAGATTAGGGAACTACCTGCCTCAGATCCCCAGGGTGCAGGGCTGATGGCTGTGATCCAAGTTGTCTGGCTTGGAATCAAATGTGCTGTCAGACGGGGTGACACGAAGGCACGTTGGCAAATGGAGGCCACCGCATCCCATATAGCTGGAACTGCAGAAACCACCACACTCAATTTGAGTGTTTGCGGTCTGGTGAGCGATGAGATCTTGCTACATGACCCAGGATCTTGAACTTTCAGGCTCCAGTGGTCCCCCGACTTGGCCTTGCAAAGCCACAGCCTAATTGTTTGCTGAACCACCATCTTTTGGGAACTCTTGGCCCAAGGC
>NW_006959954.1:2831-6637 GCF_000164805.1 Carlito syrichta
CTGAGAGGGGTGTGGAGGCCCAGCACGGGTGCTCATGCCTGTCCTCTCAGAGCTCTGGGAGGCTGAGGTGAGGATGTCCTGAGTCTCTAGGTTGGAGATCAGCCCAGGCACCTTGTCCAGAACTTGAATCTAAAAGTAGTCAAAATAATGAGCCGAGAATGGTAGTGCGTGCTTTTCGTTCCAACCACTTGGGAGGCTGTGGCAGGAGGATCTCCAGAGCCCAGCAGGTGGAGGCTGTGGTGGCTGAGAGCAGTTCCCTGTGTTCTGGGCTGGGCAACAGGGGGACTCCGACTCAGATTTATAATACCAACCACGACCACCACCACAAACACAGGCCAGTCTCAGTGACTCAGCTTGGCATTCCAGACCTTCAAAGTCCAGGATGAGTGGACAGCCTGAGCCTGTGGGATTGACACCAGCCTGGGACACGGGATGAGAACTCAACCTGGCCATCATAAATAAATCCAAACATTAGCCAGGCATGGTGGCACAGGCCTGTGGTTCCAGTCACTCGGGGAGCTGAGGCAGGAGGATCACCTGAGCCCTGCAGGTGGTGTCCACAGTGTCTGTGAGTGTGGCCCAGTGCTCTGTCATTGGCGACAGGCTGAGATTCCGACTCAAATAATAATAAGCACCATCACCACCATCACCACCATCCCTGCCACCCAGCATGAGGTGTGACCCTCAGGGATGGAAGAGGAAAGGCATTTCCCACCCGTCGTTCCTGGGATGTTTCAAAGGTGGCCACTGGGCACATCGCTCCTGTGCCTCAGCTACATGTCTCTAAAGACCTGCCTCCACCCTCCACACTCATGGCCCTCGCCAAAGACACGTGTGAGCTCATGGAACAGATGACCCTAAGTTAGGGCGGCTGTTGGGCACAGCGTGATCAAGGCAGTCAGGCAATGCCACGTCCAGCCCAGGTTACAGACACCTGGTCTGCCACATTAGAGTGGGGGTAGAGCACCTTCCTCCTCTGATCACACCATCGTACCCTGCCCAAGCTGACCTTTCCCTGGGGAGCGGTGCAAGTCCATCGTGATGCACATGGAAGGCTTCATTTTTGTCATTGGACTCTCTGTTGCCTGGACTGGGGTGTGGCAGCATGATCGTGGCTCCCAGGACCTGAACCCAGGGCTCAGGTCATCCTCCTGAGCCCTAGTTGATAATATAAGGTCAGAGTCCCCAAGCATCAATAATTTAAGAAACCAATTATCTCTTCATTTGCCGTTCTTGGAAGATAAGATGGGCTATCAGTTACCATAGTTTTTATACGGGAGTTTAAACAGCCGAAAACATCAAGGGAGTGTTCTGATTTTTTAAGTAAACTAAAACGTATTGGAGGAGAACTATAACAACCTGAAAAAGAAAAATTATGATTAATAAGTTTTGACTTGTGATGAGAAAAGAGTGGGGCCTCCTAATAAAGAGGAATGATTAGTAAAAACAGTAATAATCTCAGCATCCCATGTAACAGGCTTGATCACTGGAGGGTTTGGGATATAAGCCCAATAAGATTTTTCTGAATAAATACAATCCTCCTGGCATGCTATAATAGCCAGCATAGCAATAAAAACAGTACAGAGATTGAGAGAAATGTTTTGAGAGTGAACCAGAAACTCGGCATCATAGGTGAGTGCCTTGATTTGCCCACATGTGGGAGGTCTGCACTGTCTAGATGAAACTACTCAATGGTAACATCTGGGTTGAGGAGTGGAAGACGACGAATAAAGAGATATCTTCGGTCGGTTGGTGGAGGTGGAAGTGGTTGTTGAATGGTAAGACGTTTCAGCTTTGGCACAAACACCTACTCTTCATCATCTGCATCTGACTCAGACTGATGGCGTGATATGTCTCATCTGACTGTAACTCGATGGGGGTTGGGGGCTGGACATGTCTAATTAGACAGTCCTGTACCCAAAAAGGTGAGGGTAAGTCCTGGGGAAAAACACAGGCATATTCTCTCCCGTATGTTAAAAGGACATCAGGCCCCTACCATTGACCTGTAAAATGATCTTTCCATTTTACCATCGGTTTAACAGTATTCTCAGGACTCCAATGTCTTATCATAGCTGAATGTACTTCAGAGTCCAAATTGAGATGATTAATTACAAACGTGGCATGATTTATGATATGTTGGGAAGAATTATATTTGAATACCCCTTCCTGCAATTTAATTATTTGATTTTTTAACGTTTGATGAGCTCTCTCGACTATAAATGATCATGAAGAATTCCTGTAGAATGAGAGATGCCAAACTGTGTACAAAATGACTGGAAAGCTTTGGATGCATAAGCAGGACAATTATCAGTTTTTATTGTTTAGGAATACCCTGTTGTGAAAAACAAAAAATGTTGGACTGCATCTTTATAGGTTTCCGCAGTTCTGGGAGAGGCTAAAATTACATGGGAAAATATATCCTCTGTCACATGTAAAACTGACAATTTTCCAAAACTTTGGAAATGAATAACATCCATTAGTCACAAATCATTAGGTTTTAATCCATGGGGATTAACTCCTGGCTGGAGGACGTTATTAGAAGTAGGACACGATGTAATTTTTTTAATGATTTGTGTAGACGTTTCTCTTGGAATGTGAAAATGCTGCCTTAAAGCTGCAGCGTTTTGGTGATTAATTTTATGGGATTACTGAGCTTGATAGACTAAAAAATCTACAAAGAGAGGGCACATGACCAATTTTGTCAAGGCATCTGCTCATTGATTACCTTGATGTAGAGGTACAGGGAGTCCTGAATGAAATCTAATATGATCTATGAAAAATGTTTAATTCCTAGCAATTATTAGTTGTTGCAATTGGATCAGTAAATCAAGAATAGTTGTCTTATTAACAGGAATGGTGGCTGTTTAAATAAGAGGAAACAGTCCTTATATAACAGGAATCAGTATAGAAAGAAAATTATCTCCTTTTAAATCAAGACAGTCACAAATCACAATCCCTACCCAACTGGCGCCACTTGCTGGAGGTCTTTTGGTGCCAAGGGTCAAATTTGAATTATCTGGATTTTTTCTTCATGGTACCTAGGTACTTCTTCTTTTAAGTTTTTCTTATCCTCAGGGGGTAGAGGATCATCATCAACAGGGACAGTGGCTAACAATGCCTGGGATGTACAGTGGTTAGTAAGGGATTTCTTTCATCTGGTTCCTCTTTTGCTTTAATGGGCGTTTTATCAACATTTTGTTGTGGAGCTAAGACATCTCCAATTATATTCCATAATTCAAAAGTATTTAGAGGCACTCGTTCCGGACCGTCGAGACTGTAATACAGTTTCAATTTTTCCCCAAATTTTGTCTATGTTTCTAAATTAATGATGCCTTCTTCAGGGATCCAAGGGCACTGTTTTTGCACGAAATGGAGAAAGCAAGACAATCATGTAGAGGAAGCTTTAATTTCTCTTTTCGAAAGCATATGCATCAAAATACATATGAACAATTTTCTTTCTTTAGCTTCACTCTGGCCAATGATTGTATCATGGCTCTAAAAGTGCTTCCCCTTCCTAGCTCATCCTATCTCTACAAAGGGGTCTGCAGCACCCTACGTAAGGTCATAACCGTTCTGATTAAAGTAAGGTTTTTCTTTCAGGTCTCTGCTTGGGCACCACATTCCAGAGTCCAGTTCCAGCAGGTCAAGGTTTCCTGAGGGAGGAACGGCATCAGTATAGAACAAAACTTGGAGACTGACTCTGTTGTTATGCAAGATAGATGACGATTTATTTTTCTTTTCAAGTTATTTTTATACTTTTAGTTACATACAATTTGGCCTCAAACCCAGGCGTATTTATTTTGTTT
>NW_006959955.1:0-1053 GCF_000164805.1 Carlito syrichta
TTTAGAACTAAAATAAGGATAACAGCAGACTTCTCATCAGAAACTTTATAAGCCAAAAGACACAGATGTGACATCTTGGAAGTATTGAAAAAAATATAATTATAACACGAGAAATTAATGAAGCATGACACAATCCTCGACACAGAAAAAGCATTTCTTCAAATTCAGTACTGATTACTGATTCTTGATTCAAGCACTAAGCAAACAATAGAAAGCAAATTACTTGATGTGTTAAAGGAGTCTATAAAAAGTGTGGTTAAAATTAAGTGTATAAACTCCCTAAAATTCAAGAATGTGATAGAAATTTCTGTGGGCACTACTCCTCTTCAACATTGAATTGAACCTTCCAGTCTTTACACTATAACAAACAAACAAAAAACCATACAGACGGAGTGAAACTATTCATACTCATAGATAATATATGAATGTTTACATAAAAATTCAACAAATATATTGAAAAATAGGTTTACACACAAAAAGATAATGCAAATAAAAACTTTAAATAACCAGTTGTGTTCCTGCAAGCCAGATACACATTAAAAGTGAAACAAGCCGGGCTCGGTGGCTCAGCCTGTAATCCCGCGCCTTTGGGAGGCTGAGGTGAGTGGATTGCCTGAGCCCGCGGGTTTGAGACCCGCCTGGGCAGCGAGACCTCATCTCTACAATAAATCAAAAAATCAGCTGGGCGTGGTAGTGCATGCCTGTAATTCCGGCTACTCGGAAGGCTGAGGCGGAAGGATCGCCGGAGCCCAGCAGGTCGAGGCTGCGGTGGCCGGGAGCGGCCACTGCATTCCATTTTGGGGGACAGAGTGGGATTCCAATTCAAAAAAAAAAAAAAAAAAAAAAAAAAAAAAAAAAAAGTGAAACAGACATTCTGTAAAACACAATCATATGTAACACACAGGTATAACTCTAAGAATATATGCCTGAGTACACGCAAAGACCTTCAGTCATGAGAACACGCTGAAGCACAAGAGCAGGCAATAGAAATTAGTTGGTCACACCCTCAAGAGAATGAGGTTCGCATTGAGAGCTGCACTCTCTGTTGCAGTG
>NW_006959956.1:0-830 GCF_000164805.1 Carlito syrichta
CCATTATTTAGCCTACTATAGGCATAAATACTTATTAAATTTTTGGCACCTAACTAATAAATGTGACTGTTAAGTATTTCTCTTGGCCCATGAGTGAGGTAGGGCTTAATGAATCTAGAAAGTTTGGGAACCACACCCCTTATCAACAAGGGTGACTGAACAATGCATATTTGTATACCTAACCCTTAACTGTACCCCACAATTTTAAAATAAAATATAAGTTTTTTAAAAAAAGAATGGGAACCTGTGCATTATTAGAAGGGTAGTTCAGTAATCTAGGCAGGGAATGATGAAAACTTGAACTAACATGAAAATGGAGGAATGTGGTTAGAAGTAGCCAGGTTCTAGATTCAATATGAAAGTAGAGCAAATGGAATTTGCTGATGTTCTTGGTATGCAGTTGGGAGGATAGACAAGAGTCAAATTACTTCAATGGTTTCTGCCCTGAGCTACTGGAAAAGTGGCATTGCCATTAACTGAGATGAAAACTGTAAATGGACTAGTTTTTGTGTGTGTGGGATGGGGAGGAGGTCAGATTGGAGATTCAGTTTTGTTCATGTTTAGAAAAATAGGAACAAAGAGAAGTAAAAATGGAAGGAAAAGTTACACTTTCTTGACCAGATCCTGTCTCTAGATTTTTCACCTGCTTAGCAGGACTCTTCCACCTCTAATAGTGGCCAAATGCTTGCCAACCCACAAACCCTTCTAGGCTGTTTTACTCTAACTCAAGACATGGAAAGAGCAAGTATAGCATAAAGTACTGTGGTAGACTGAGGGACTCAGAAAGCCTTGTCTGACTCAGAGTCTTAACTTGTTTCGGGCAAATGGTG
>NW_006959957.1:0-721 GCF_000164805.1 Carlito syrichta
ATTCATGATTTTGTTCTTTTTTATGGCTGCGTAGTATTCCATCGTGTATATGTACCACATTTTTTTAATCCAGTCCTCTTTTGATGGGCAGCATGGTTGTTTCCAGGTTCTTGCTATTGTGAACAATGCTGCGATAAACATACGTGTGCAGGTATCTTTTTTATAGAGTGATTTGTGTTCTTCAGGGTATATTCCCAGTAGGGGGATTGCAGGGTCATATGGAAGGTCAATTTTTAGAGCTTTTAGGAATCACCACACTGCTTTCCACAGAGGTTTCACTAGTTTACACTCCCACCAACAGTGTAGAAGTGTTCCCTTTTCACCACACCCTCTCCAGCAGCTGTTATTTTTTGAGTTGTTGATAATTGCCATTCTGACTGGAGTTAGGTGGTATCTCAGTGTGGTTTTGATTTGCATCTCCCTGATGATTAGTGAGGTTGAGCATTTCTTCATGTGTTTGTTGGCTGCTCGAATGTCTTCTTTTGTGAAGTGTCTGTTCATGTCTTTTGCCCATTTTATAATGGGGTTGTTTGTTTTCTTCTTTTCAGTACGCTTCAGTTCCTTGTAGATCCAGGATGTTCAACCTTTGTCCAGACCTAGAGTTGGCAAATACTTTTTCTCAGTCTGTAAGCTGTCTCCCTGCTCTCTTGATGGTTGCTTTGGCTTTGCAGAAGCTTGTCAGTTTAATGAGGTCTCACTTGTCTATCTTCTCTCTTATGGC
>NW_006959958.1:0-747 GCF_000164805.1 Carlito syrichta
CCTCTCTCTGTAATAGACTCGCCAGGCAACAATATAGTAAGTATAGAGAAGACTGGAAAAACCCTAAATTAAGTTAATCTATTTAGAGAATACCCGGTCTAACATTAGCAAATATATTTTGAACGTAAACATGAAACATTTGCCAGGCCAAGCACGGTGGCTTAAGTTCGTAATCCCAACACTTTGGGTGACTGAGGTGAGATGATTGTCTAAGCCCAGGGGCTCTAGACCAGCATGGGCAACTTGGTGAGACCTAGTGTCCATATCAAATTTTTAAAAAATTTAGCTGGCCGTGGTGGCGGGTGCCTGTATTTCTATCTACTTGGAAGGCTGAGGTGGAAGGATAGCCTTAGCTCAGCAAGTCAAGGCTGCAGGGGCTGTGAACATGTCACTGTACTCCAGCCTGGGTGACAGAGTGAGACTTCAACCAAAAAAAAAAAAAAGAAAGAAAGAAATTTGCCAGGATATACCATATTCTGGGCCATAAAATTAAAAGCAAATATATCTTAAAATATTACTATCACACAAATTTTAATTTCTCACTACTGTGTATTAAAACATAAATTAATCATTAAAAATACCTGTATAAATTCTAATTATTGAAAATTGAACAACATATTTCTAAATTAACCACATGTCAAAAGAGATCACAAGAAAATTTGGGAAATATTTGGAATTGAACAAGTGGAAACATAAAATACAACTTGTGGGACAGGACTCAAGTCTTTTTTCCTTTAAGTCTATATT
>NW_006959959.1:0-762 GCF_000164805.1 Carlito syrichta
CAATCCCAAAAAAGCTCAAGGTAATCTTGCTATGGGCTAAACACAAATCATGGTGTTTTCGAGCAGGAATCTGGAAAATGGAGTCCTTGTTTACAGGCACTACATGACCTTTTGGTAAGAAAGCATAAGGAATCTGGGTTACAGGAGTCCTCACTCCCAAAAATCTACAGAGCATCTTGGAAAGTTCTAAAAAGAATCAGAGTTTCAAAGCAGGATGTGTCTAATGAGAGTCCTAATATACAGGAAAATACACAGCCACTTGCCAAGGAAGAAAAAGAATCGGGGTTACAGCAATCCTCAGTCCTTAAAATCACAGGCCATCTCCTGTGGGCTAAACAAAATCAGGGTTTAGAAGCTGGAACAGAGGTAATAGCAGTCCTCAAATGCAGTATCTACATGATCTCTAGCTAAGGAGAACTAAGAAACCTCTTTTACACGGTTCCTCCATCACAATATCTACATGTCATCTTGATAATGACAAAACAAGTATCAGGATTTTAAAACAGGATTCTGGGGAAAGGGAGTCCTCATATACAGAACATTACATTGTCCCTCGGTAAAGAAGAATAAAGAATCTGTGATAAACTTGTCCACAATCCCAAAAATTCCCAGGGTGTCTTTGCTGCGGTATAAACAAGAATCATGGCTTCGAGCTCGTCTCATGTTTTCAGAGATATTTGACTTGTGAGTATTATGAATCAGTCATTTCAGGACTCCAGCAACATTCTGGTCCTCTTGAGAGTTGTAATCGGGTATCTAGTA
>NW_006959960.1:0-730 GCF_000164805.1 Carlito syrichta
CTCCCAGACGAGCCCCCAAATAAAGTTGGGCCTGAGCCTTTAAATGACAGCCCACCAGCTCAAATTAACAAAGGAGAGGTTTATTAGTAAGGCTCTGCCAGCTGACAACCGCTTATAGGAAGAGAATTCCAAGTAGGACAGCCACGAGCCACAGCCCAGAGCTTCTTTAAGTAGTTTTAGCTTACATTTTGGTTAACCAAAGGTAGAGTTGGAGACATTCCAGAGCTCTTATCACGACATTCTGCTGACATAAGCAAGCGAGTTTAGAAAAGCAGATGTGGCTAGTTATGCAGGTGTGGCAGATAAGGGTATAACTAATCTTGCTATGTTTACAGAGGAAAAAAAACATAAAAAAAGTCTCCAGGAAGGGAGTAACATCTGTTTCAAGGCTGAAGCCATTTTTTTGATCCCCTCTTACAATCCCAGGGGCAGAGGCTGCTTTTTTCCTTTTCACAGTAACAAGTGTGGACAGATGAGGAGGAGGCAGAACTCGAGGCATGGAAGGAACCTGACCTGAGGCCATCACTGTGGTCTAGAAAAAAGGGTCGGCAGAGAAGGACACAATAAGAGGCAGGTGCAGCCTTGGAGAGGAAGGGTTGATGAATTCGGTGCCTCATGGAGTCCCGAGGGGCAGCCCGAGGGCTTTAAACTGTGGCTTAATGTCATGTCTCAGATATAACCAGAAATCACAAGCTGTTTGCCCCAAGTATTGAAACTGTCCTAAGTCAAA
>NW_006959961.1:0-714 GCF_000164805.1 Carlito syrichta
CTCTTTTGCATGTTTATTTTATACCCTAGGACTTTTCCAAAGTCCTTTATCAGTGTAAGGAGCTTTCTGACAGATTCTTTTGGATTTTTGAAGTATAGAATCATGTCTGCAAGAGGGATAACTTAACTTCCTCTTTTCCTATTTGGATACCCCAGATCTCCTTTGCTTTAGCTAGGACTTCTAATACTATGCCTAATAGGACAGGTGAGAGTGGACATCCTTGTCTTGTTTTAGTTTTGGGTGGAAATGGCTCAAATTTCTGTCTGTTTAGCAGTATGTTGGCTGTGGGTTTCTCATAGATGGCTCTTACTATTTTGAGGTATGTTCCATCTATGCCTATTTGTTTGAGGGTTTTTATCAAGAAAAGGAGCTAGATTTAATCAAAAACTTTTTCTGCATCTAATGTTATAATCATGTGGTATTTTTCTTTATATCTGTTGACATATTTAATTATGTTTATGGTCTTGCAGATGTTGAACCAGCCCTGCATCCAGGGGGTGAAGCCTACTTGGTCATAGTGGATGATTTTTGAGAAATGTTGTTGGATCCAGTTTGCTAGAGTCTTGTTGAGAATTTTAGCATCTATGTTCATCAAGGATATTGGCCTGTAGTTTTCTTTCTATGTTGGATCTTTACCAGTTTTGGGCATCAATGTGATGTTAGCTTCATAAAATGATTTGGGGGAGGGGTTCCATCTTTCTCAATTGCCGGGAA
>NW_006959962.1:0-890 GCF_000164805.1 Carlito syrichta
CCAGTTGAAAGCAAGTAACACATATTATTGGACGAATGAAAGATCAGGGCCTAGCTCAGAAACAATGCCTAAAATCAGGGCTAAGAAAGGCGAGCAGAAGAGAGATCCGGTTCAAACTGGTTCAGCCTGATCCTGCCCAAGAGATGGGATTCCAGAAGGAATTTAAAAAACTACAACCACACATCATTTCCTATGAGGTGCACTCAAGGAACTTCAACCTGTTCTTCAAGTTACAAAAAGAGTTCCTTAATCCCTTCCTTTGGTCCTTAAGAGGAGCCGTAAATTCACTCATCAGATCCACTGACATGGTTGCTGGGTAAGTAAGTATAATTGATCAACCTAGATTGTCCTTTCCTTCTTCCTCAGTTATTTACTGGATACATAACATATATGTACACAAGTATACAATATAAACAACACTGTAAACATATAAAAATGATTTGTTATATTAATGAACACCTATAAGAACATTGAGAGGTCTCCCTAACATAAGAGCCTGGAGGAAAGTGGGACTATCATGTGTATCCTGCAAGATTTGTAACTCCTCAGAGCTCAGACACTTGGGTGCTGCGCTAATGTTCCTGCCAACTCTTTCCAACCAGTCCTGTCAGCTTGTTGGCAATCTGACCTCCCTATTGGCTATGTCTGACCTTTCAACTGCCTTCTTTGTGACATCATTCTCCCACCAAACCTACCCCCACCTGGTAGAATCTTGGGGGTACCATGGAGTTTCCTGTAAACACATTTGAATCATCGCAAGTGACCAGTGACCAGTGACTTTCCTACTGGACACATGCACACTTGCACTTCAGCTACTCACACAATTTCTAGTACCAACTCCTCATCTCTTATCTCTGTAATCGATGTTTCCTCTTCTCTGACCATGTCAG
>NW_006959963.1:0-818 GCF_000164805.1 Carlito syrichta
GTTCACTCTTTCCCAAGACTCTCATAAGTCTTTGCATGACTCCCTTGTTTATCTGTGATGGGTCAAACACAGAGCTACCCCTTTGCACCTGCCTTTTCTGACTTGACCAGACACAGATTACTGAACTCCTCATTCTTTTTATCATGAAGGCTTAGCAAAGATTAAAATGTTTTATCTACTTGAAACTCACTTCATTAGCTATTAGCAATAAGATAAAAGATAATAAATGTTGATAAGTTTGTGTAAAAAAAGAAACTCTTGCAAGCTGTTTTTGGAAATGCAAATGGATACAGTCATTATGTAAGACAGTTTGGAGGTTCCGTAAATTCAAGGTCCAAAAGGCTTATATCATATTTGATCTTTAGAAAAGCTTCTTGTAAATATCAAAATGCTCAAAACACTTAACCAAAATGGGAACACTTGTTACTGGAAAATAATAGTCATTCTCTTAGTAAGAGAGATAATGAAAGTTGCATAGTTGAGGGAAAAAAAACAGAGATATTAATCTGATAATTTGTGTGATAAAAAAGACCTTGGTAAAGGCAACATGATACACAGAAAATCATTTTTGATAAAATGTAATATATTTTTTCCTAGGCAAGTTACGTTGAGCTAAAAAAAGAAAAAAAAACTCTTATAATTTTATTTAATAAATGAGTAAGCTCAAAAAATTCTTGCTGCTTTAGCCCTAAGTGTAAATTTTAGTTTTATATCAGTGTCTTTTGGAAAATGAAACTCTATCTGCAGAAAATATATGACATTAACTGCTAAAATAGGCAATTCAATCCATGCAAGATTCTTTCCTAAGACTCATTTTG
>NW_006959964.1:0-763 GCF_000164805.1 Carlito syrichta
TATCCTAAAGCATAAAAAGAATCAGGATCAGTGACTCAATTAAGGGTACAACAATAAAAATCCAGAATTCAACCCCAAAGAGTTGGAGACATATACATGCCTTGACAAAAAATTCAAAATAACCAACTTCATCTGACATAATAATCTATAAAGAATATAGATAACCAAATTAAACCAGGATACCAACAAAGCAATTAAAAAACTATTACAAATAAGAATTTGGGGAGACAAAATTTGCAAAAAATTCTGAGAAATTTTCAAATTCAATGAAGAAAAATAGGAAAATCAGCAAGTATACTGAACTCAAACTAGCATACACATAAGCATACAGTCATATAAGCTATTATCAATATTTTTGGCTAACTCATCAGAGTACTCAGGGTGCTGAGATGGACTGATTACCTAAGCCAAGGAGCTCAATATTGTAGTGAGCCTTACTTGACCCATGATACTCCTGTCTGAGTGACAGGGACCAAGACTCATAAAACCTTAACAAGGATTAGGAAAACACCCTTGATATTGATACTGGTCTTAGTAATAATATTTTTATTACTATGGAATAAATGTAAATGTTAATGAGTTGGAGACATCAAACTAAAAACTTCTGCAAAATAAAGGGAATAGGAAGAAGGCTTATAAGAGAAAATATCTGCAAACTATATAGCTGGAGAGATGTTAATATCCAAAATATACAAGAAAAATACACAAGTCAAAGGCAAAAATGAGAAAATAATAGTGACCTGAATTAAAATATAGCCCAAGG
>NW_006959965.1:0-7594 GCF_000164805.1 Carlito syrichta
GGTCTTGTAAGCTTGATAAAAAAATGAGTGAGGACAGGTGAACATGCTTCCAGCGTGGTCCTGGAAGACACACACCTGGGCTCCAAGGCTTGGTTTAGGAGAAGGATGCTGGGGGTGTGTGTGAGTGCAGGCCATGTGAGGTCACACTCACAGTTGCTTTTGGGGGACATCTTTACTCAAAGTCCGCAAACAAGAAGCAATCAGAGCATAGTGGGGAGAAAAGGCACTTTATTAAATAGAAAGCTTTGGATAAGATTCTGCTGAGAGGAGCCCATCCTGGGGCACTGGCTGAGGTGGGAGCAGCCCTGCCAGGGGCCTATAAATACATCTCCTCAGGCCACTGGATTCACCCCTGGGGATCTCACAGCATGTGGGGCAGTGGAGGCCATCAAAACCAGCTTGACAGCTGAGGGGCCAGGGAAGGGAAGGGAGGGACCGAGCCCCTGAGGAGCAGAGACCAGGCTCGGGTCAACCAGATGCCCTGGGGCCTGGCCAGGGGAAAGAGTCTCGGCTCGGGCCACAGGCAAGTAAAGGGACGGCCAGCCAGAGGCACCAGGCCCCAGCCAATAAGACACAGTGGGGGCAGAAGTGCTTCTGGCCTCAGTCATTGGGAAGGTAGCCTCAACCCAGTGCACCCATGGCCAGTAGAAGGCAGTCTCCAGGCAGCATCCTCTGTCCTTGGCCAGCCGGACACAGGCTGATGGGAGCACTCCAAAACTCAACCAACAGGGAGAGAGACGCCAGCTAAACACTTGTTAGGCCTCGACCAATGGGGTGAGGCCTTCCTGCTGCTGCGCACTGCTTCAATCAAGGAGCAACTGCAAGACCCATGGCAGAGAGACTTGGCCTCCTTCAGGCCGCTCAGGACCTCGGCTAATGGGACGCCGCCCTGCCCAGGCCGCGTGGAGGTGCGGAAGGCGGCATTGCAAGCTGTGCTGGTAAGCCGTGGCGGGGGGTTCTGAGGGTCTGTGGCCGTGGCCTGGCTGCAGCCTCCTAGAGAGTGGGCGCACCTGCCCTTCCCGGTTCACCCGTCATTTCTGGCTCTTCTTGAGCTGGCTTCTGAATGGGGGTCTTCTTCCAGAGGGTCTTGGGCGCAGACGCGCTGGTCGACACCTTCTCGGGCTCCGAGGTCTCGGTTGCGGGAGATGCACGGGCTGGTGAGGCAGGCGGCACCAAGCGCTTAGTCTTCTGCAGCGGCGCCAGCTTCTCCCGGGGGCCTTGGGCACCCGGAGCCCCCTGGGTGTGGCCCAGACTGCGTATCTTGCCGTGCATCTCGGCAGCCAGCATGGAGGCAGCATCCAGTGCGCTGCGCCGGTGCCCATAGGCTCCACGAGGCCGGGGCCTGAACTGCGCACTTGGGCCTGGGTCGGTGAAGGTGCAGTGAGCGCCAGCACCTCCTCGGCCAGCCCCCGGGATCGAGAGCTTGGGAAGCGGGTCCGGGGGCTGCCGGGCTCGTCTGGCCATGCGATGTATTGCTGGCGTCCTTTTCCACTTCCTGGGGCTGGGCGCGGTCTCCGTGCTTGAGGCCGGCGGCGAAGGTGCACGGGCCGCGGCGGCGGCGCCGTGTTTGCCGTGGATCCAGGACACCTTGGGCTTGGTGGCGGGGTCGGGAGGTGGCGACTTTCTGCGCTTGGGTGACAGCGACAGGCCCCCAGCCTCGCCCCCGGCCCAGGCCGGCCGGGCCTCGCACCAGACCACGCACGGGAATAGAGCCCCAATGGGTCCCTTCACACTGGACGCCAACCGCTCACTGTTGGAGGTCATGGGGGGGTGTCGCCTCCTTGGCGGCCACTGGCATAGTCAGAGACACGGGGGACGGAGCCGGCACCTCGACAGGGATGGGGGAGACCTCTGAGTCCCGGATTTCGGCTCTCAGCTGCTGCCTCTGACAAGGGAAGAACAGGATGGTCACAGTCTCCAGGAATAGCTTCAGCCAGTCCGACCTTCAGACGGAAAACTTCACCCTCCCTCCTCCACCTCCAGTCCTAGCGCTGTGTTGCCTGGGTGGCACATTCAGAGCTCCAACCAGAGATCAGGTCAGCGCCCCAGGGTGTGTGGCTGACTGCTGGGGAGTGACAGGCACGTTCCTGAGGCAGAAGCCCAACCAACCAACCTTTTCCTAGTCTTGCACCCCTTCCCCACCACAGCCCCAGCCTCGAGAGCCACCATGATCAAATCTGATGGTGGAACATCCCCAAGGGGAGTCTATAAACCTTCCTTAAGAAGTAAGACTTCTGAGGCTCAGAGGTTAGTTGCCTGCCCAAGAGTATCCAGGGGAATGGTCAAAAGAGAGAGGCTAGAGTCCCAGCCAGTCAGGTTCATTTCTGCTATCTGTGGACCCAAGGCTGCAGGTGAAGGATAAAGGTGTCCTGTACCCTGTGAATCCTCCTAGATCCTCTCCCACTACCCAGGCCCAGAAGCTTCTCTGCCTGGTTTGCCTCATATGTAACCCTGAGCTGTGGAGAGTGACAGGAGAATCCACTCATCTCCCTACACCCTACTCTGACATGAAACAGCACGGAATCCAGCTCTGCAGCCTCAGCTATGTGGCCAACCCACAAATACAGCCTGGTTGTGCCCTTCCTCCCTGTGCTGCCTGTCCTCCCCTGCACCTGCCCAGAGCACAGAGGTCTTTCATTTTTCTTCCTTTTTTTGTGGGGAGGGGGCGGTTGTAGAGATCATATTCAAGACTTTAAAACACAGTCTCATTAATTTTTAAAGAAGGGAAACACTGCAAATAATGCCCTCAGATCACTGTGGCACAAAGCTGTAAGCAACAATCTTGAGAGAGCCAAAAATCCCAAAATATTTGTAAATTAAGGAATATGGTACATTTTTTGGTGGCATTCGTAGGGTACACCTTGCAGTTTGGCATGCGCCTCTTTTTCATCCACTTCAGAGAATGAAGTGGAAATCTCAATGGTTTCTTCACAGCATATCCCTCCTCCTAGCCCTCTAGTATAAAACTAGAAGCCAACAATAGTAAGATGGCCAGAAAATTCCAAAATATTTCAAATTAAGCACTTCAGTGACTTCTTGGGGGTCATTCATTGGGTACACTCTGGTCACAGATGTATCCATACAAACTCATTTTCTCTAATAAGGCCCACAATGTTCCTTCCGATCAGAGATATAGACCCGGGTCTATGCATGAAAGTCAGCTACTTTGTTTCCTCAGTTAGTGAGAAATTTCAGGGTATGTACCAATGTCCTCCACACTAGGTGGAATCTGCAATTGTGTGAAAGAAAAAAGTGTAAAGAGTACATTATGGTGTGTAATGCACTGATATCTAATATTTTTTTTTTTTTGAGTTGGAGTCTCACTGTCGCCCAGACTGGAGTGCAGTGGCCGCTCCCGGCCACCGCAGCCTCGACCTGCTGGGCTCCACCGATCCTTCCGCCTCAGCCTTCCGAGTAGCCGGAATTACAGGCATGTGCTACCATGCCCAGTTGATTTTTTGATTTATTGTAGAGATGAGGTCTCGCTGCCCAGGCGGGTCTCGAACCCGCGGGCTCAGGCAATCCACTCACCTCAGCCTCCCAAAGGCGCGGGATTACAGGCTGAGCCACCAAGCCCGGCTGATATCTAATATTTTATTGATGAATTTTTAAAAAGACATCGGTTGTATTGAAAGTAAAAGCTCCGAAAAATCATGACCCTTGTGGAAAAGACAAACTTTTTCACAGCATTTTCCTCTAAAGGTGATTTATATGAACAATTACACCATGCCTCATTCATGGACAAAATTCGAACTAAAGGAAATGCCTGTACATTATAGATGAAAATAGATCCTGTCACTTAATAATGTCCCAGTGTGTCAGGTATGAGTTAGTAAGAGAGGGTCATTCAATACCATAGCACTAAGAGAATTACATTAGCCAAAATAATTTCAAATAAACAATCCAGTGTCTTGCTGGGTATCATTCATACGGTACGCTCTAGTCACAGATGTGTCTCTACAAAAGGATTTCTCTCACGAGACTCCCAATTTTCCTTCTGAATAGAAACCTAGAGCAGCTTCTACACACAAGAGCCAGCTGCTACATTTTCTTAGATTGTAAGAAATTTCAGGGTACATACCTGTTTCCTCTGCCCTGAGTGGCATCTGTAATAACATAAAAGAAGACAGTGTAAAGATTAGATTATGCCATGCAATGCACAAATATCTAATATTTTATTGATAACTTAAAGGACCTGTGGCTGAGTCAAAATTAAAAGACCCTAAAATTTAAGAGACATTAAAATTGTGAAAAAGATAAATATTTTCTGCAGAATTTTCCTTTACCAGAGATGTAAATGAAAATTTTACAATTCCTAATTCATGGATTAAAATAGATGCTAAAGCAAATACCTGCAAATTAAAATTATATGAATGCTATCATTTAAAATATCTAAATGTATCAAGTATGTGTCAGTAAGAAAGGGCCGCTCAGTACCACGGCACAAAGATATTTATATGTGTCATACATAATTTACGTTATTGAATATTTATATCCAAATTTGATAAGGAACAAATTCAGAAAATTACATTTCTCCTCATAAAAATGAAAGGTGGTCTTACCTGAGCAGAAAGCCCTTCTGATCTGCAGGTGTATTCCTCCACATCCTTCATGCAGGCTAGGAGAATACAGAAAAAATATCAGTACCCAGATAATTGTTGATTTTGAATCAATTAGGGTGCTTTGACTGAGATAGTAGACACTCAGTAATTTGATGTCCCAGCTAAGTAGCCAGTCAGTAATTTCATGGATCATCATGGTGAAAGGTTTGGAATGAGTGCTGATGGTCCTTTATCCAGATGTACCAGAAAGGTGACAAAAATAACAGAAATCAAGCTACTAACCTAGTCCTGCATTGAGTTTCTATTTTCATTCTTCCCATTTTAATCTGGCAGGATTTGAGCATTTGGAGCCTTATGGAGATAATATTATGAAATACACCAAAATATGTCATCTATTCTACATTCTATGGCCAGCTGCTTTGAAAAATTCACCTCAGAATGGATAGAGGTTAGCCACATTGAGCTACGTGATATCTCACAATACTTAGGTTTTGTGAATGGACCAGAAACATCTGGGAATATATGTGCTTCTCATCACAGTGACCATGCCATTCTGTGAGAAAATGAACCTATCACATTTCACAATAACAAAATCATGGAACGAACCACCAGCATAACTTTGGTAGACTGAATAAAGAACATGAGGGACAGGGCTCAGTGTGTCATCCTGTAATCCCAGTGCTTTGAAGGCCAAGGGAGTTGGATTGCCTGCGCTTGCAGGTTTGAGATCAGACCAGCACGTGTTGAGAGCTCAACTCCAAAATACATATAGAAATTAGCTGGGCATGGTACCATGTGCCTGTAGAACTGGCTACTTGGAAGGCTGAGGCAGAAGTGTCACCAGAGCCCAGGCGGTTGATGCTGAGATGGCCCTGAGTGTGCCAGTACACTCCAGCTTGGGGACCGAATGGGACCACAAGTCAATAAAAAAAAGTGGTATATATTCTTGATGGAATACTAGACCCTCAATGTAAAAGAAAATCAAAATTATGTCATTTTCAACAATATCTACGCAGCTGGAGAACCTCATTTTAAATGAATTGTTACAGAAACAAAGAAACTAAATACTGCATGTTCTCACTCACAAGTGTGCCCTAAACACTGGGAACAAGAATGGAGATAAAAGAGACTGAGAACTGATTTAAGCAGAGAGGGAGAAAGAGACATATGTACACAAAACTACCCACTGGATACCATGATCCTTTCTGTGATTGCGTGGGCTGTTCAGAGAGAAAAAAATTGCCTTCCTGCCAGAAAACTCTGTAAGTAATCCTCACATGTACGCCATGATTCTAAAGTTATAACATACCAAGGAAAGAAAACTTAACATGGAGGATGCACAAAGACATCATATTCGAGACCTTAAAGCCCAGTCTCATTAAAATTTAAAGAAGGAAAATGCTGCAAGTTATGCTCTTAGATCACTGTGGCACAAAGCTTAAGCAACAATCTTAAGAGAGCCATAAATACCAAAATATTTGTAAATTAAGCAATAGGTACCTGTTTGGGTGGCATCCTAGAGGTACACCTTTTTGTTTAGCCTGAGCCTCTTCATGCTATACCACTTAGAGTGAAGTGGGCCTGTTAAGGGTTCCTGGATGGGAAATCCTCTCCCAACCTCTCTGTGGTATAAATCTATAAGCCAAGAATAATAAGAGAGCCATACAATTGCAAAAGATTTAAAATTAGCACTTCCGCGACTTATTAGGTGTCACTCATTTGGTACGCTCTGGTGACAGATGTGTCCTTACAAAATGATTTTCTCTCAGGGGAATCCCAATGATCCTTCCATATAGAAACCTAAATCATCTGACATACACTAAGGCCAGTGCTTCTTTGTCTCAGCCAGTGAGAAATTTCAGTTTGGGCTCGGTGGCTCAGCCTGTAAGCCTGCGCCTTTCAGAGGCTGAGATGAGTGGATTGCCTGAGCCCGCGGATTCGCGACCCACATGGGGAACTTGGCGAGACCTCATGTCTACAATAAACCCAAAATTAGCAGGGCGTGGTAGCGCGCGCCCGTAATTTTAGCTACTTGGAAGGCTGAGGGGGATGGACCGCTGGAGCACAGCAGGTCGACGTTGGGGTGGCTGGTAGCGGCCACTGCACTCCAGTCTGGGCGACAGAGTGAGACTACAACTCAAAAAAAAAATAAATTTTTTCAAGGTACATACCACTTTCCTCCGCACTGGGTGGCATCTGCAATTATGTAAAAGAAGAGAGTGTAAAGATTAGATTATACTGTGAAATGCACAAGTATCTAAAATTTGATTGATGACTTGAAAAACCATTGGTTGAGAACAAGTTACAACTCCTAAACAATTAGGAAGAGATAAAACTTGTGAAAAAGACAGACATTTTCTACACAATTTCCCTTTACCAGAGATTCAAATGAAAAATTTACAATTCCTAATTCATGGATGAAAATAGATGTTAAAGCAAATGCCTGCACATTAAAAATTATACTTAATGCTATCATTTAAAATATCTAACTGTGTCAAGTATGTGTCAGTAAGAAAGGGCCGCTCAGTACCACGGCACTAAGATATTTTTATGTGTCATACATAATTTACGTTGTTGAATATTTATATCCAACTTTGATAAGGAACGAATTCAGACAAATTACATTTCTCTTCATGAAAATGAAAGGTGGTCTTACCTGAGCAGAAAGCCCTTCTGATTTGTAGGTGTTTTCCTCCACATCCATCATGCAGGCTAGGAAAATATAGAAAAAATATCAGTACCCAGATAATTGTTGATTTTGAATCAATTAGGGTGCTTTGACTGAGATAGTAGCCAGTTAGTAATTTGATGTCCCAGCTAAGTAGCCAGTCAGTAATTTCATGGATCATCATGGTGAAAGGTTTGGAATGAGTGCTGATAGCCCTTTATCCAGATATACAAGAAAGGTGCCAAAAATAACAGAAATCAGGTTATTAACCTAGTCCTGCATTGAGTTTCTATTTTCCTTCTTACATTTTAATCTGGCAGGATTTGAGCATTTGGGGCCTTAATGAGATATTATAAAATACACC
>NW_006959966.1:0-853 GCF_000164805.1 Carlito syrichta
GGGTGTGTGACTGACTGCTGGGGAGTGACAGGCACGTTCCCGAGGCAGAAGCCCAACCAACCAACCTTTTCCTGGTCTTGCACACCTTCCCCACCACAGCCCTAGCCTCGAAAGCCACCATGATCAAATCTGAGATGGAACATTCCCAAGGGGAGTCCATAACCCTTCCTTAAGAAGTAAGACTTCTGAGGCTCAGAGGTTAGTTGCCTGCCCAAGAGTATCCAGGGGAATGGTCAAAAGAGGAGAGAGGCCAGAGTCCCAGCCAGTCAGGCTCCTTTCTGCTCTCTGTGGACCCAAGTCTGCAGGTGAAGGATAAAGGTGTCCTGTACCCTGTGAATCCTCCTAGATCGTCTCCCACTACCCAGGCCCAGAAGCTTCTCTGCCTGGTTTGCCTCAGATGTAACCCTGAGCTGTGGCGAGTGACAGGAGAACCCACTCATCTCCCTGCACCCTACTCTGGCATGAAACAGCACGGAATCCAGCTCCGCAGCCTCAGCTATGTGGCCAACCCACAAATACACCTGATTGTGCCCTTTCTCCCTGTGCTGCCTGTCCTCCCCTGCACCTGCCCAGAGCACAGAGGTCTTTCATTTTTCTTCCTTTTTTTGCGGGTAGAGGGCAGTTGTAGAGATCATATTCAAGACTTTAAAACACAGTCTCATTAATTTTTAAACAAGGGAAACACTGCAAATAATGCCCTCAGATCACTGTGGCACAAAGCTGTAAGCAACAATCTTGAGAGAGCCAAAAATCCCAAAATATTTGTAAATTAAAGAATATGGTACATTTTTTTGGTGGCATTCATTAGGGTACACCTTGCAGTTTGGCATGCGCCTCTTTTTTCATCCACTTC
>NW_006959967.1:0-685 GCF_000164805.1 Carlito syrichta
TGCTTTTCTTTAAAGGTTTTTAAAAAGTCTTTAACCTTTCACAGTCAGAGTAGAAATTGGGCAAAGATGTGCATGAACTGTCCTATGACTATAATGTTTCTATCAAATCAGTAGTTTCTAGGAAGCATGGCTTTCCTCATGGGGAGCCCACAGTAAATGGGAGTTGGTTGGTGAGTGAGAGTTTGTTGGTTACTGGGTGTGTGGGTCAAAAGCTTCACCAGGCTAGCTACTGGTTGGAAGGGACTGAGGACTGTGAATCTCACCACATCTGAGGAAGCTAAGAGGAAGAAACTATGGAACTCATTCTGGCTTGTCTGGCCCTGAAGTAGTAAGTCAGTATTCCTGTCTCAGGCTGATGTGGCTAAATGTTGACAGCAATACATGTCCCCAGCATAACAGCTGTCAGATTTTGCATGGTGACAGACTCCCATGCCTGCAAGGACTCTGGGTCACAGGCTGGGAGGCTATATCAAAATTAAATCAGCACCCATCTCCCTAGGACCTGTTCAGCTCCATTATGGCTAAGCAAACTGAATAACTGAATGGTTGGCAGTTCCTGAATTAAGATCCATCTTCAGGACCGAGGCCAAGATATGATGGAAGCGATTTACTGACTGGGGGATTGATTCAGGAACACTAACTGGCTACTTATTTCCTTGTCCTTTTCTCTTAGCAGCTTGATTTC
>NW_006959968.1:0-784 GCF_000164805.1 Carlito syrichta
AAGACTAAAAGGTGGTCATTGAGAAGGCAAACATGGATGAGATGAGTCAAAGCATGAGAAAATCAGCACCATAATAATTAAATGCAAGAAGTCACCTATAAAATCAGAGCCTACAGATTTGTGTTTCTCCTTTTCTCACATTAACAAATAAACAAACAAAAAAAACCAAGTAGAGTTGAAATCCTATAGAAATCTTTAGAGATGAGGAGGATTTACCAAGAGCCAGATACCTGTTTAATGTTGCCGTTGAGTGTACCCTGAGGCCATTTCCAGTGGGATCCATGCCAGTGGTGGGAGCATATGGCACTGCTATCTAAAAAAATAATAATAATAATTGTCTGTGGGGTTGCAATAGTATATTTAAATTTCACCATTGGTGTTTTTCATAAAAGGCATTTTAAAAAAATATTAAAATTTAAAATATTAAATTAAAAAATATTAAAATTTAAAAACATTGTGTGTCTTATTTTTTGTCACTCTTTTTGTCTATTTTTCTGGGATTGCTTTCTCTTCTTTATCTCTTGTCACAATTTGCATAAAATGCTTACCAAGAAGGAAAAAAATGACAATCAGAAAGAGTAAGCTTTTAGCAAATTATTAGATGAATGGATCTTTACTCCCAAAGAACCTGGCCTCCAGTAATTTTCTGACTGTGTGTGATTTTCCTATAGAAGCCCCTTGGCTCTTGAGAGCAAGTGAAGCAATTGGAAATTTGAAATGATGAGTGGTGCCATGGTGTTTAGTCTGTACTTTGGAATAAACCACATTATCTTTTGCTCTGCTT
>NW_006959969.1:0-2359 GCF_000164805.1 Carlito syrichta
GGGGTTATTTCCTTTTTCTTGCTGGTTTCTTTCAGTTCTCTGTAGATTCTCAGTATTGATCTTTTGTCAGATGTATAGTTTGCAAATATCTTCTCCCATTCTGTAGGTTGCCTGTTTGCTCTGTTGATTGTTTCTTTTTCTGTGAAGATGATTTTTAGTTTAATTAAGTCCCACTTATTTATTTTTGTTTTTGTTGCATTTTCTTTTGGGGTTTTAGCCATAAATTATTTGCCTAGGTTGATATCCAGAAGAGGTTTTACTAGGTTCTCTTCCAGGATTTATATGGTTTCAAGGCTGACATTTAAGTCTTTAATCCATTGTGAGTTAATTTTTGTATTGGGGAAAGTTAAGAATCAAGTTTCATTTTTCTGCATCCAATTTTCTCAGCACCATTCAACTAATTTTCTCAGCACCATTAGTTGAGCATCAATGACAATTTTCATGCTCTACCGGTGGGACTGTGAATTGTTAGAGACTCTTTGGAATTCATGTGATAATTTTTTGAGTAAACTGATGCCACACGTGCCTTATGACCCAGAAATTCCATTCCTCTGTGTATACCCAACATAAATGCAGGTGTATAACCCCAGGGAGATGTGTGTAAGAATGACCCCCTAATCAGAAACAAACCAAACGTAAGAAGAAACAGAATAATGATTAGTAAATCATAATACAACAATGTTAAATAACAGCAAAAATGAATGCACTAAAGTCAAACATAACAATAAGAAAATTGAAAAAAACATTTTTTTCATAAAGAGTGGGAAAAGCAGACAAAAAAGAATTTATATACTATAGGAACATGTAATGCAAAGTTCAATAATAAAACTGGGTATAAAAACTAGCTTGATATTAAAAAACTATAATACACTGCAGATTTTGAAGTTTTAAGCCTCTATAATAGTGTATGCCTATTCCCTAAAACAATAAGAAATTTCCCTCTCTTTCCACAATCTATTGCTTTCTTTTTTCTGGAGAACACTAATACAATGGGTAAAAATATTTTTAAATATTAAGAATAGGTGATTATATATATAAAAGATAAAAGCTACAAGCTAAAGAAATAAAATTAAAAGGTAAAAAAAGATGAAAGATTAAAATTAAAGGCAGTTATAAAGGAGGATTTGAAAATCCTGTTTTTGCCACATTCTCTCCAGCATCTGTTATTTTTTGAGTTATTGATGATGGCCATTCAGACTGGAGTTGTAGCTCAGTGTACTTTTAATTTGCATTTCTTTGATGACAAGTGAGGCTGAACATTTTTTCATGTATCTGTTGGCTGCTTATATGTCTTCTTTTGAGAACTGTCTATTCATGTCTTTTGCCCACTTTGTGATGGGGCTGTTTGTTTTTTTCTTTTCAGCACATTTGAGTTCCTTGTAGATCCTAGATGTTAGGCCTTTGTCAGACATACATTGGGCAAATATTTTCCCAGTCTGTGGCTGTCTCCCTGCTCTCTTGATCATTTCTTTAGCTTTGCAGAAGCTTGTCAGCTTGATGAGGTCCCACTTGTCTATCTTATCTCTTATGGCATGGGCACTTGGGGTTTTATCAGGAATTGGTTGCCAGTTCCAATTTCCAAAAGAGTGTCTCCTGCATTTTCTAAGGTTCTTATAGTTTGAGGTTTTATGTTTAGGTCTCTGATCCCATTTAGAGTTGATTTTTGTGTATGGCGATAGGTAGGGGTCCTTTTTCAATCTTCTGCATGTGGTCAGCCAGTTTTCCCAGCACCATTTACTGAAGAGGTTCTCCTCCTCCCAGTGGTTGGTGGTAGAGGCTTTGTCAAAGATGAGTTGGTTGAGAAATTAAGGTTTTGCTTCTGGAATCTCAATTCTATTCCATTGGTCTATATGCCTATTCTTGTACCAGTACAAGGCTATTTTGATTCTTTCTGTAGCTTTATAACAAAGTTTAAAGTCTGGCAGTGTGATACATCATGTTTTTTTTTTTTTTTTTTTTTTTTGCTGAACATTGTTTTGGCTATTCGTGGTCATTTATGTTTCCATAGGAATTCTTGTATTGTTTTTTCTAGGTCTGAGAAGAATGCTGCTGGTAATTTGATGGGAATTGCATTAAATCTGTAGATTGCCTTGGGTAGAATGGACATCTTAGCAATGTTGATTCTTCCAATAAATGAGCATGGATTATTTTTCCACTTGGTGTGTAATCTTTGATTTCTTTGAGCAGTGTTTTGCAGTTTTCATTGTAAAGGTCTTTCACGTCTCTGGTTAGGAAGATGCCTAGGTATTTCATTTTTTGTGTGGCTACTGTGAATGAAACTGTGCTTTTGATTTGGGTTTCTGCTTGTTTATTATTGGTGTATAGAACACTTCTACACTGTTGTTGGGAGTGTAAACTA
>NW_006959970.1:0-720 GCF_000164805.1 Carlito syrichta
CCAGTAGCTAGTCTGGTGAAGCTTTTGACCCATACACCTAGTAACCAACAAACTCTCACTCACCAACCAACTCCCATTTACTGTGGGCTCCCCATGAGGAAAGTCATGCTTCCTACAAACTACTGATTTGATATAAACATTATAGTCATAGGACAGTTCATACACATCTTTGCCCAATCTCTACTCTGACTGTGAAAGGTTAAAGACTTTTAAAAAACCTTTAAAGAAAAGCACTAGACCATTATAGAAGAGATGTCACCATGCAGTGCATAATTTATTAACAAATGAATTATACATCCAATAAAATTATAAACAGAGAGTTTTAGACCAGGCTGATCAGGGTAGATTTCTCTAAGAAAGGTAGAATTTGAATTGGGGCATTTTTGTAGATTCTGTTGCTAATCTCCTCCTATAACCTGTCAATGTTAATATAATAATTTTATCGTTAAAGACCCTACCATGGCTCCCTATTGCTAACTGCATCAGTCCCCAAAATAGTTATGGTATGGATTGGTAGTTTTCAAACATTTTTAGCAGAGAATTATTTAATTAATGAAATATTGAGCAGAAAAACTTGATCTAGAAAGTTTTTTTTTTTTGAGTTGGAGTCTCACTCTGTCGCCCAGACTGGAGTGCAGTGGCTGCTCCCGGTCACCACAGCCTAGACCTACTGGGCTCCAGCAATCCTTCCGCCTCAGCCTTCCAAGTAGCTGGAACTAC
>NW_006959971.1:0-865 GCF_000164805.1 Carlito syrichta
CCCCCGTAGAGGCTATAATATGAATGGTAGAATTTGGTGGGTACTTAGAGGAAAGAGTAGTATGCAACACTTAGAATGGCTTGACCTTCCATTACCTTATACAGGTGCATATGATGATGATATGATTAGAAAAGCCTGGATAGATAAAAGACATGTTAAGTAGAAAATCTTCTCTTTATAGGAAAAAAAAAATGCAGTGGGCCCCCTTGGTGCCTGCTTTCTAAAACCCAAAGGTCAACACTTAGTAAAAAGTGAAATGACTGGTATATATAAATAAAATATAGACAGTGCCTCATCACAGACAGTGACCTTTAAATTAAAACCACATAAAGGTTATATGCCTAACACCTTTATATCTATATAGACTATTTACCTTTATAAAGCATAGCTTTACTTTCCACTTGCTAACTGTTTGACTAATATTAACCTTGCCCTTTTAATAAGTTACCACTTCCAAGAACAGCTAGCTTCTTATGTGTAGACATTATTAAACTGTATAATTATGCAAAAATCATAAGAATTGTAAAATCATTAGTACGTCATACAATCGTTTTGATATGTTTTGATTGTTAATTATTTCTTTTACTGCTAAGTGTGTGCCAAAAATTATAATATAAATAAATCAGCACTGCTGTGCTTCAGTGCCAGAGTGCCTGAAAAGAAACTCTGGTCACTACTCTTCCTTCCCTCATCTCATCACGCCTCCTTCTCGGGTCCCTGTGAAACCCCCAGAGCTGGCCTCCAGCACAAATGACTCTTTAATGGGTCTTTTCAATCTGATAAACATACTCTGAGGAATATAGGTGAGAAATATGAGAATCTTTGACAACCTTAGAGTGTGGTGTGGCCTGCTGTCTCTGAGGAA
>NW_006959972.1:0-505 GCF_000164805.1 Carlito syrichta
AATGTTTGGTTCTTCCAATTAAAAACCTGAGAGACATGCTCCTACAGTTTCTGCTTGCCTCTTCTGAACTCTCTTGAATGGCTCCGAAGCATATATCCTCCAACATACCTAGAGCTTTTATGTGAAAAACATATTTACTTCTCCTTTACCAGAAACAAAACCCAAGTAATTTAAGTAACTCGTGTGTTTGTCCCTCAGTGGCATTGACTTCTTATGCTCTGAAATCCAGATTGTTCATAATCAAATCAGTTAATAAAAAAGGCATCAAGAGTTGCCCACGTTATTTTTAGGTCTAACTTCAAAATAGTGGGAATGCAAAAATGATGAAAAATTTATTTAAAATGGAACCACAGATCTGTTCTCCAACCCCAAACTGAGAAGAACTGGAACACTCAAGTCTGGCGAATTCACACTGGGGACAGAAGGGGCCCTCCAAGGGCTGGGGAGAATGGCCAGGCTCACTCTGCCTGGCTTTACCAATTCACCCATAATTAGCCTATAGCTT
>NW_006959973.1:0-348 GCF_000164805.1 Carlito syrichta
GTTTTCCCAGCACCATTTACTGAATAGGTTCTCCTCTCCCCAGTGGTAGGTGGTGGAGGCTTTGTTGAAGATGAGTTGGTTGAGAAATTGAGGTTTTGCTTTTGGAATTTCAATTCTATTCCACTGATCTATATGCCTGTTCCTGTACCAATACCAAGCTGTTTTGATGATTGTAGCTTTACAGTAAAGTTTGAAGTCTGGTAATGTGATACCACCTGCTTTTTTTTTTTTTTTTTTGCTGAAGATTGTTCTGGCTATTCTTAGTCGTTTGTGTTTCCATATGAATTCCTGTGTTGTTTTTTCTAGGTCTGAGAAGAATGTTGCTGGTAATTTGATGGATATTGCATT
>NW_006959974.1:0-746 GCF_000164805.1 Carlito syrichta
AGCACGTGTTTTTCATGATTCCAGAGAATGTACTGAGTCTTTCTTCATGGCAGGGCGATCCCAGAGAATGTACTGAGTCTTTCTTCATGTAAGTCTTTGCTGGTAAAACCCCATGGGAGGTTTCAGGTTTCTGTGTGTTGACCCTCACACCCTCATCTCAGGCTCCAGTCTGACTCTGAAAATGGGGCCACTGAAAGATGCCTCTTCTGTGGATGTGGTCTAGCAGAATTTCTCAAATTTCAGTCTTTGCATAGTTCTACCAGAATCATTAGGAAAGCTTCAAAAATACAGATTCCCTGGTCTCAACACAGGCCTGCTATGGCTCAGGTGCCTGAAGTCTGTAGTCTTATGTTTTTGAGTTGGAGTCTCACTCTATCACACAGGCTGGAGGGCAGTGGCATGCCTCTCAACCATTGCAGCCTTAACTAGCTGGGCACTGCCAATCCTTCTGCCTAAGCCTTCCAGATAGCTGGAACTACAGGTATGTGCTATCATGCCCAACTAAGTTTTGATTTATTGCAAAGATGAGGTCTCTAAAATTTATTGTAGAGATGAGGTCTCGCCAAGTTGTCCAGGCTGGTCTCAAACCCATGGATTCACACAATTCACTTGCCTCAGCCTCCCAAAGTGTTTGGAATACAGGCTGAGTCACCGAACCTGGTCCATGTCTGTATTCTTGATAAGCTCTCCTGGTGACTGAGAAGCAAACCCAGTTTGGGAACTTTAGGTCATTATTATCATGCTTA
>NW_006959975.1:0-761 GCF_000164805.1 Carlito syrichta
AATATCTTATTCTAATTTTGAATGGGGAACACTGAGAACTTCTATCAGAATCAATGCCAGGAGGCAAGAAGAAATAAAAGCTTGATAACGTAAGAGAATCAAAGAGTCTCATAGCAATTAAGTAAAATGTCAGTAAATATTGTTTAAAATGAAAGATTAGAGAAACAATTTTAAAGATGTTGCCATACACAAATCAAGCTATTTTTGGTTTTTACTTTTCCTTATGCCTATCATCCTATGATAACTCAATGATCTAACTCTACAAATTAATAATTAAGCCTTAGAATAATGATGCCATGAGCAGAATTAAGACAGTGAAAAACATACTTGAATTTGTTTTGAAAAATGAAGTAAAGCAATACAAAAGAAAAAAAAAAGAAAGAAAACAGGAATAATAGTAGGTATAAGAGAAAATAATATTTCCTGGTTACTGTATCATATTTTGTATAAGGTTCGTATTGAATGGTGAGAATAATGTCAGAAAGATGTTTGGTTAGCAAGTAACAAGCCGTTATAAATAATATCCTATGATTATAATTATCTAATTACTTCTTCCACCGAAATTGGAATTCTGCATTTCTTTTATCAAAATATGTTTTTTCTTTGTGCTGGAAATATAAAGAAATATCCCAATTCTTTAAGACTTCTCTTAAAAACTTCTATTGAAAAGTGCTATCATCTATTAGCACAGCATTGCTTTTTAAATCAAGATTACAATAAAATTGATTAGACAAACCCTTTCTTTAGATACATGACAGTTG
>NW_006959976.1:0-406 GCF_000164805.1 Carlito syrichta
ACCCTTCACACTCGTGCCCTGTGGCAAATAAGTGAGTGAGCTCATGGAACAGACGGCCCCATGCTAGGGTGTATGTCAGGCACAGAGCAATCAAGGTGGTCCAGCAACGCCATGGCCAGTCAGGTTCCACTTGCCCTGTTTGCCACCTTCTGGTGGGGGGAGGGCCCCTTCCTCTTCCAATCACTCCATCATCCCCTGTCCATGCATACCTTTACCTGGGGAGCTGTGGACCCCTGTCGTGACGCCTATGGGAGGCCTCTTTTTTGGCTCCAGAGTCTTCATCAGCCAAGATGGGACAGGGCAGTACGATTGTGGCTCCCAGGACCTCACCCTCTGGGACTCAGGAAATCCTCCTGCATCAGACCCTGAGCAGCTGGGACTCAAGAGGCCACCACGTCTGACTTGA
>NW_006959977.1:0-525 GCF_000164805.1 Carlito syrichta
TACCTCATTGCTGACTATCACTACAGTCACCTTCAAAGTACTCTCCTTGGGAAGCCATGCAATGATGCCACAGCCTAGTTCACCCATCAAACCAATTTTGCAACTCTTCCTGGAGTGACCATGAGAGCTGTTGCCATATAACTCTTGATATCCTGAATGTCATCAAATGTCTTTTTTTCAATAGTTACCTTATCTTCAATAGTCACAGTCGAGCTCCATGGCTCAGCCTGTAATCCCAGTACTTTGGGAGGCTGAGGCAAGTGTATCGTCTGTGCCTGCAGGTTTGAGACCAGCCCGGGCAACTTGGTGAGACCGTCTCTATAATAAATCAAAACTTTGCTAGGTGTGGTAGTGTGTGCCTATAGTTCTGGCTATTTGGAATGCTGAGGTGGAAGGATTGCAGGAGTCCAGCAGGTCGACACTGGGTTGACCATGAGCATGCCAATGCACTCCAACCTCAGCGACAGAGTGAGACTCCAAATAAAAAAAGAAAACATTCACTAGGGGTCACATCAGGTGAGTAGG
>NW_006959977.1:1788-3114 GCF_000164805.1 Carlito syrichta
GCCACTGCACTCCAGTCTGGGCGACAGAGTGAGACTCCAACTAAAAAAAAAAAAAGAAGAGTCAGCCTGGTAAATGATTGAAACCTCTAGTTAGGGGTGGAGGGTGTTACAGAGAAGAGGGTAGGGATCTGGTTGAGGTGTGAACTCTGGTCAGACTGCCACTTCTTTATTGCCTGACCTTGGCAAGTTTTTTAAACTCAGTGTCCTCATCTATAAAATAAAACACCATAGCACCTCCTCAGGAGGCTTTTGTGAAGCCTCCATCAAAAAAATACATGTGGCCATGAGAGGGCACTGTCCTGTCTGCACTGTCCTGACCACCAGTCATTCTCACTCTGGGGTTTCCAACAATCATTAGCATGTGGTAATGTGGATTTACTTTTGTTAAATAAATCTCTCTCTCCATCCCTCTGTCTCTCTCACCATAATAATCTAGAACTTTTAACTTCAGGTAAAATTCTTAAATTTAAATCCTGAAAATTAAGTAAAAAATATACACATTTTTGTGGGCCAGCACACTGGTGTCCAGCCCACTGGTTTACAGAGTGCAACCACATATGCATGTCATATGAAATGAGGCAAGTATGTCATTTAAACACTCCAGTGGTCACTACATTGCTGCCACTTTTCCTCCATTACTGTTCATGGGTTTACTAAATGCAGAACACTGATCACCACCATGTCTTTATTTTCTCAACAGTATCATCTCCATTTGGCAGGTCGGGAAATACAGACTCAGATAGGTTCAGGGATTTGCCCGTGGTCATACAGACAGCAAGTCCAAAGCAGGAATTTGAATCTAGACCTGGATGTAATCTTGTGAGCTCACAATGGAGCCCCCTCTCCTGTTCTTTCTCAGATCTATCAACTTCTTCAATGTCCCCTGCCTGGGGATAGAGGATGGCCAAACCACAACTGAGCCAGATGTCTCCATTCTGAACCAAACAGCCTGGTGAGGGGTGGGAAGACATCACTGCGAGCAGGAGGGTTATCTTCCCATCCTGGCCCCTTTGCCCTGAGAGTGTGGAAACAGCCCTCGATGGGTGAGCTGCAGGCAACTCATTTTGTCAATGTTCCTGCTTAAGCATCATTAAGTAAAAAGCTGTTATTTCTTCTACACATGGGGCTGTTTTGGCTTGTGAGTCTATACTCTATGTTCAGAAACCTCATTCAATTTAAATATTGCAAGCTGGCTCAAAATACTCTCAATGACTATATAGGAATAATTTCCAACTTCTTTAGCTTTCCTGCTTCAAATTTCCAGGTACGTATTGACCATATCAGAGTTTATTCATCCTGTCAGGGGATGCTCAGTGTTCTGGGAAG
>NW_006959978.1:0-383 GCF_000164805.1 Carlito syrichta
CCGGTAACCCCAATTCCTGTGGGAGATGGGCCCTCTCCCAGAAGGAATAGTGGGTGTAATATTAAGCAGAAGTTCCTCATCTTTACAAGGAATTTCCATTATTCCTGGAGTGGTGGATTCGGATTACACAGGGGAAATCCAGGTACTTGTTGTTCCCCCTAGCAAAACTGCAGTTTAACAAAGGTCAGAAAATATCCCAGTTGCTGCTCCTGCCTTATCATAAAACAGATAAAACTAACTGACCTGCCTAGAGGTAACTCTGGATTTGACTCTAGCGATGTTGTTTTTTTTTGGGGGGGGTCAGGAGGTTACTAACTCTAGAGCTCTAGAAGACTTATATATATAAGGAGTTAAGATTAAAGGCTTCTTGGACACTGGAGCCG
>NW_006959978.1:623-1613 GCF_000164805.1 Carlito syrichta
AAAGCTAAGCTAGTCAAAAAATTAGTTTTACAACAATTAAAGGCTGGTTATATAGAGCCTTCTACCAGTCCCCCTGAATGGCAACCACTAGCCCTGAAAACACTCCTAAGTTTTGTAATTAAGAAAAAAATCTGGTATATGGAGACTTTTACAGGGTTTGAGAGCTATTAACACTATAGGAGCCATGGAGTGTTACAGCCTGGATTACTATACCTGTTAACTTTAATATTATAGTTATTGATTTACAGAATTGGTTCTTTACTATACCTTTAAGCCCAGAGGATTGTGAACAGTTTACATTCAGTTTACTCTCTGAGAATTCAAACACTTTTGTTCCAGCTCCAGGAGGAGTCAACTCTTGAGGACTGAGACCAAACATGCTATGACAAATGGATATAACTCACTTTCCCAGCTTTGGAAAATTGTCTTATTTGCATGTGACTGTAGATACATTTTCTCATGTTATTTTAGCTTCAGCAAAAACTAGAAGAAGCCTACAAGGACATGGTAGAACATTTATTCTTTTGCTTTTCACAGCTAGGTATGCCAGAGCAACTGAAAACCAACAACGGTCCTGCATATACATCTAAATATTTCCAGCAATTTTACTCCTAATTTAATATTTCTCATTCCACAGAAATTCCCTACAATCCACAAGGTCAAGCCATAGTTGAAAGAGTTCACCAAACTTTAAAAAATCAATTAAGTTATAAGAGGGTGAGTTCAAGTATAGCTCCCCTCACCACATCTTGAATCACACTTTATTTGTTATTAATCATTTAAATTTGAACTCTTCAGGCTATTCAGCTATGGCTAGACATTGAAATCCAGAAGAAAGTATAAAACTTCTAATAAAATGGAAGCTTCTTACAGGAAAAGGGGAGAGACTGCTTTATTTCGTGCTCAAGTCAAACTTGTTACTAATCATAATTTTTCTTATGAAGGACATTCCAACTCCCTCCCTATTTGTTTTATAATAATTCTGCTTTA
>NW_006959978.1:2733-3543 GCF_000164805.1 Carlito syrichta
CATTCAACAGCTACATAGTCAGATACTGCTATTCTCAGGCACACTGACTTCACTTTCATTTCTCAACTAGCATCTAGATTTACTTCTTCTCTTTCTCAATTTGTGGCTTCTCATTCTATTTGGAATTTGATCTATAATTTCATTGCTGTTGGCGTAATTGTTCTTTTTCTGCTGTTTATCTTTCCAGTCATCATCCAACGTTTAAGGAAAGCAGTTCAACGTATTTCCGATAATATTCATTTGGCAGTTCTTACTAATAAAACAAAAAAAATAATGTCATCTATCAGCTGGTCACTTATGTCATAAAGGCTAATATTTTATATCATCTGTGTCATCAGCTTACCATTCTTCATTCTCCCTATGTCCCCTCAAGTCTTTACGCTCTTGGTATTCAGTGACGGGTAAGATTCCAGCCACCTGGTATGAACCTAAGACAGGCATCCTCCGCTTGGAGGGAGGACCAGCCGATGATGGGTAACAACTATGGTGAAGCGAGAACAACCTAAGACAGAGCCAAGATGTTTTACGTATGTTTTTAATAAAAAAGGGGGAAATGTTGGGAGCCAACATCTATAGCTACATGTCTGAGGCCTGTAAAGGCCCATCTGGAAGATTGCCTCTCACATACGATATCAGTTATACCTATAATATTGGCATGTGATTAGTGACCAGTGTGCATGCATGACAGTAAAACTTATAAGTAAATCTCTATACACCTGATGGAAAGTTGCACAGCAGAATTATTTTATATGACCTTGTCCCTTCTAAGTTTTACTTCTTTCTAGATATTTTTTAACTTCTATTTCCTGT
>NW_006959979.1:0-315 GCF_000164805.1 Carlito syrichta
AGAAAAGCTAAGGCAGTCAAAAAACTATTTTAACAACAATTAGAGGTTGGTCATATAGAGCCTTCTACTAGCCCCCCGAATGGCAATCACTAGTCCTCTTCTCTGATGAGTGCACCAGTGACTTAACTTTCTCCTTGATTGATATATTATTTACTGGGTTTCCTACATATTAGTGGCAGTGTCATGCCCACCTGCATTATGGGTGCCCCTGTGACTGTAACTCCTTTTTTATTTTTGCTCCTCCATGACTACTGCAGTTCAAATCCTTTCTCTGTAATGTGTGTTCATATTAAAAAGCCTCCTCCATGATGGGTG
>NW_006959980.1:0-305 GCF_000164805.1 Carlito syrichta
CACAGGCCGGGCTCAGGGTCTCAACCTGTCATCCTGGCACTTCGGAGTCCCAGGCGAGTGGATGGCCTGAGCCTGCAAGTTCCACACCATCCTGGGACAGGCAATGAGACCTCATCTCAGTCATCAAAAATGAATCCAAATATTAGCCAGGCTTGGTGGTGCAGACCTGTGGTACCAGCCACTCGGGGGGCTGAGGCAATTGTATCACCTGAGCCTGGGAGGTTGAGTTTGCGGTGTCTGTGAGCATGCCCCTGGGCTCCTGCCTTGGTGACAGAGTGGGATTCTGACTCCAAATAATAATAATC
>NW_006959981.1:0-700 GCF_000164805.1 Carlito syrichta
CTTGGATTCCAGTTCCCAAAGAACTTTATGGACGTCTTTCTCTTGATATCCAAAAAACTGGAATTCTCGGTCACCAGGAACTGTCTCAGTACCCTGCAGGAAGCTGGGTAATGGAGGTCAACATATACAGTAAACTACACGGCATATTGCTAAGATAGTATAATGAATCTTCCTTATATAAGTCCTCAATCCCAAACTTACAGGCCATCTTCCTAAGAGGTAACCACGAATCAGGTTTTTGAAGCAGGAATCTGGGTAATGGACTTCCTCACATAATAGGAAACTTTACTGCCTAATGCAAATAAGAATAAGAAATCTGCGTTACTCGGGTCCTCAATCCCAAAAAAGCTTAAGGTCATCTTGCTATGGGCTAAACACGAATCATGGTGTTTTCGAGCATGAATCTGGGAAATGGAGTCCTTATTTACAGGCAACAACATGACCTTTTGATAAGAAAGAATAAGGAACCTGGGTTACACGAGTCCTCAATCCCAAAAACCTATAGAGTATCTTGGAAAGTGTTAAAAAGGAATCAGAGGTTCGAAGGAGGATTTATCTAATGAGCGTCATATTATACAGGAAAATACTCAGCCCCTTCCCAAGGAAGAAAAAGAATTGAGGTTATAGCATACCTCAGTCAGGAAAATCAACAGGTTATCTGGTGTTGGTTAAATAATAATCAGGGTTTAGAAGCTGGAAC
>NW_006959982.1:0-626 GCF_000164805.1 Carlito syrichta
TGGCCACTGATTTTCAGCATTGCTGTTTGGTTTTGGGACTTTGCCTTGCATTTGCTCAGTGTGGGGTGTCCACTTGTGGTTTGAGAACCGTTCTTTTACATTTGATTTTAGTTTCATTAACTTTTAAAATATACTTAAATTGAGAAATTGTATCTATATATATGTAGAAAACTAGGTTGTACCTTTGTGTGGGGTGTCCAGTTGTGGCTTGAATGCAGTGTGGGGTGTCCAGTTTACCCTCATATGGGGTGTCCAGTTGTGGCTTGAGAGCAAGGCATGGCTTGGGGTCTTTGCTGTAGCTTGAGTATCCTCTGGTCCAGGCAGAAGAGACTCCATTTTGCTTCCTAGTCGTCTTTCTCCATGGATAGAAAACTTGCACAGACTTCGGCATACGCATGCATTGGCCAGTTCGAGGCTTTTTAATGTTCTCTGGGCTAAACACATGTAGATTATTTTTCCGCATTATCTTGAGAGTGTTTGGTTCTTTTGCCTTGATGGTGTTTCCCAACGGCTTACACTCTTGGGACCCCTTGGTGTTGCTTTCTCTGGATCTTTTGGTCTTTTTGGGTCCTTCGTTTTGCTAATTCTGCTGTATGCAGCTTTCTGAAGTGTGCTGTCAGAAGTGT
>NW_006959983.1:0-815 GCF_000164805.1 Carlito syrichta
CTCCTGCTGCCAGTGTCCTGTCAGGCACTGAAGTAGTGAGGCAAAACCTGGAGCCAGCAGTCTCTCCTGCTGCAGTAAAGAGGCAGAGCCTGGGGCGTAGTCTCTCCCAGCCACTTCTTCACTGGAAAACATTTGTCCATTTAAAAAAAAAATGGAACTAGGCTTCTGCCACCTGGGAAGAACCAGGGACCAAGCAGAGAAGCTGCAGCACCTGCTGTTGCACCAGGGCCCTGGCCAATTACTCATAAGCCCCTACTTAGTCAGTATCTCCTAGCATTTTCTTCCCAGGAAGAGTTTTATTGATTTTAAAAAAATGGTGCTCACCTTCTGCATCTTGGGAATTGCTAGGGCCCAAGCCCGGCAGCTGCAGCACCATTGGCTACACCAGAAGAGCCCTGGCCATTAGCTCCCTAGCCCTCACTCGGTCAGCCACTACATGCCCACTCGTTCACCAGCACATACACTCATTCTCTTACACTGAGACTCACATAGTCCAACTGACTCCGCCGCCATCTTCCTGACCTTTCCTATGTACTCTTATATAGGCAAAGCTCAATGTTCTTTCTTTCTTATAGATAAAATAAAGCTGAAATTGAGATCTTCAGCCCAATGCTTCTCAAGATTTTTACATATTATGATGCACATACTAATTGAAGATACTTGTGTGATACACTCATATAAAGAAATTAATATTATCTCAGTTTCCATCAGACCATCTACAGGGTACTCCAATTTACCTGAGGAAAACATTGTCAATATTAAAATATATTTGTCACTAAAATTTGAATTTAAGCAACTCAATAATAACCATTATC
>NW_006959984.1:0-3642 GCF_000164805.1 Carlito syrichta
GATATGACCCCGGGCTCTCTCAACATTTAATGACTCATTTTCTCTCTACATTTCCTATGTTTTAGCCACATTTGACCCACTACGTGTTTGCTTCTGTATCTGCTCATGGTGTTTATTCAGAATGTCCAGCTATCCTCAGTTCCTCTACCTAGCAACCCCCAACTCATCTTTCTTTTTTTTTTTTTGGAGTTGGAGTCTCATTCTGTCACCCAGACTGGGGTGCAGTGGCATGTTCCCAGCCACGCAGCCTCAACCTGCTGGGCTCTGGTGATACTTCTGCCTCAGTCTTCCAGGTAGCTGGAATTACAGGTGTGCACTACCACACCCGGCTAATTTTAGATTTATTGTAGAGATGAGGTCTTGCCAAGTTGCCCAGGCGGGTCTTGAACCCACGGGCTCAGGCAATCCACTCACCTCAGCCTCCCAAAGCACTGGGATTACAGGCTGAGCCACTGAGCCTGACTCCCAACTCATCTTTCCAGACCCAGCTTAAGCATCTTGCTTTCTGTTATTTTCTAAAACTCCCCAAGTAGAGTTGCCCACACTTTTCTTTGTGGTACTTCAATACTTTACATATATCTCTTTTGTACACTTATTCCTGTAACAATACTGCTTACCTACACATTTACTTCTTGTACTAATTTGCACATTCCTTGATGTGACCCATGTGATATTATTGGCTCATTACACAAAATCCCATTGCTCTTTCATTTTGATCCTGGTGGGTAGACTTGACTTGAGTTTTTTTTTTTTTGAGTTGGAGTCTCACTCTGTCGCCCAGACTGGAGTGCAGTGGCTGCTCCCGGCCACCGCAACCTCGACCTGCTGGGCTCTGGTGATCCTTCCGCCTCAGCCTTCCAAGGAGCTGGAATTACAGGCATGCACTACAACGCCCAGCTGATTTTTTGATTTATTGTAGAGATGAGGTCTCGCTGCCCAGCGGGTCTCAACCCACAGGCTCAGGCAATCCACTCACCTCAGCCTCCCAAAGGTACGAGATTACAGGCTGAGCCACCGAGCCCGGCTTGACTTGAGTTTTAAGGCATCATCTCATGGTGCTGGGATCACCTAAGAAAAATGCCTGTAGGGTGTGGGAAAAACATGTGAATATATGAGTGAGAGAAATGTCAGACACCAGGGAATGAGAAGGAATGTGTATGTGTGTGTGTTTTTTTTTTTGAGATGGAGTCTCGCTCTGTCGCCCAGGCAGGAGTGCAGTGGCACACTCATGACCATCCCAGCTTTGACCCTCTGGGCTCCAGTGATCCTTCTGCCGCAGACTTCCAAGTGGCAAAACTACAGGCATATGCTACCATGCCCGGCTAATGTTTTTATTTTTCATAGAGACGAGGTCTCACCAAGTTGCCTGGGCTGATCTTGAACCTGCAGCCTCAGGCAATCCACTCTCCTTGGCCTCCCAAAGTGCTGTGACTATAGGCTGAGCCACCAAACCCAGCCATGGGCTGTGTTAAACATGGGACTGCATGGCATGTATCAAGGTGGCAGCCACTACTCGGCTGTCAGTTCATCTCTGAAGGCCATATCCCACTTCTGGCATGGTTGGAAGAGCAAAGACTTTTGAAATAAATAGAATTCCATTCTCAGGTCTACCCTTCACTCACTGTGGGAATGGGAGCATGTTATTGAACATGTCTGAGATTCAGTGTCCTCATCTGAAAGAGAACTAGCTGCTCGCTGAAACCCCATCATTTTCCACCCTAGGCACACCAGTCGATTCCGTTTTCATCCTCTCTCATAGTGAGATGATGTCATCTTCCTGTGTTATGTTCATCAGAATGTGAAGGGAAGAAAGGTACACCACTAAAAGCCTCCTGTCTCAGTTTCAGTTTCCCCAGAAGCAGATCATGAGATAAAGAGGAAAGCACAAGTCCTTTATTTGGAAGGTGACCTGAGGAAACACCAATGGAGGAGTGGAACAAAGAGGAAAAGAAAGAGGCTAAAAAGGACAGGTACTTAAGCAAATTACCATTGTAGGCAACTTGAACTTAGTTCTATAGGGAACACCCAGTAGGCAGAAAAGAATTTCTCCACTTCCACCCCACCTAGAGATCAAATGACCCTTGAGTACAGGTAGTTATATGCCAGCCCTCATAAGACATCATATGATGGCTATGAATTAGTTCCTGGGCACTTCTGGCCTGCTACACATGTGAGCAGAGAAGACTCAGGTAGCCGGAGAAACCCACATGAAAGAGGTGGTGGTGGTCATAGTGTTGGAAGTGGGACAGGTATGCACTGAATGGAAAGGGCCAAGGGGATATGGGCGGGCCCTTAGGAATGCCTGCTGTTTTGCCATATGCAAGACCTCACTCTCCTTGTCTTACAACTGAAGGAAGAGGACTACAAGGCCTTAGAGGAAAGCAGAACCATAGCACCGAAGATGCCTAGATCCTAAAATTATCCCTTGGAAGGCTGCTCACTGACTGGAACAATTAGCAAGAAATAAACAATTATGCTAAGTCACAAAAATGTAGGGATTGCTTATTATAGATGGTTAGACCCACCTGAGCAGTGTAGGGAGAAAGTGGATATTAAAACAGCCAGCCATATCCACTGCTTAAATCCTGGGATTGGTGGGTAGCGGATAATGCCACTGAATTACTACCTTACTCATAACAATCTGTGAAACACCAGGTAAAAGTCCTTGAAGCTGCAAAGGAATGAAAGGCTAACAGATATGAGAAAGAGTCACTGGTTTATAGGCAAGAAAAGTCCAAGCTCTAAAATGCAGAGGGTTCTTGGACTTTACATTTTGGCTACATTGTTTCAACTTTCTCTTTGTGAAGAGAACAGACTAGATTAGATCTTACAGGTGACTTGTCCCTTTGGTGCCACAGACTCATCTAAGATTCCAGACTAAAACTCTCCAGGTGGCAGAGATCAGTCATGAATTTGTACCTGAGTTCCAAGCACAATGACAAGGAAAGAACACACTCTCATCTTTGACTCCTGTTCAAAGGGAAAGTCAGCTTTGTGGTTACTGCTCCTGTGGGGCCAATGTTGACAAGGAAGGAACAGTCAAATGGGACCAATTACACTTAGTGTGTACCTCATGCCATCACAAAGCCAGCCCTTTGATGAAGGGCATTAACATTTGTTGACTGCCCATCACTTGACAAACATGGTAATATAATTCCATTTCACCTCCTGACAACCTCAACAGGCATCACCTGCATTTTTCAGATGGGAAGATGGAGGTTTAGTAAAAAAATATCCTCTCAGCAAGGTCAAGAGCCACAAAGTGACTAAACCGTCAAGACACAAACAATGCACATTTCACCACGACACTCTGGTTTCTCTTTCTCTAACTTTCCCCCATGGAATACACAAATGTAAAGCATAGAATGTATTGGGAATTTGTGAGGTCAGCAAACTTAAAAACCACATGCTTGATTTTCTAAATACTCATCTAATCGTTTTATTTATCGAAGTAGTTATCAAATTAATTTATGTAAACTGTTATCTGAATATTTTCCTTCAAAAACGTGTGTGCTATGCACAGATTAAACATCTAAAAATATTTTGTTCAAGGAATCCATGAATGTACTGCATGTGCTTTGATACCCTTTTTGCATGTCAATTTTCTGGGGTTTTTTTTTTTTTTTGTCCCCATTCTAATAG
>NW_006959985.1:0-760 GCF_000164805.1 Carlito syrichta
ATCAATCTTTTATTTTTATTTTATAGGGGACATGCACTCATAAATATTTGAGATGTATGAATGAAAATAAATTATTGTGAAGTATTTGTATAAGAAAGAAAATCAAAATGAACTCTCATAATTTGACCTACCTCAGCTTAGGAAGTCATTGACCATCCACCTCAAAATGCTTGTTTTTTTTCATTTTAGCTTTTGGGTAGTACCTTCTATTATAAGTAGAACAGCACTGGTTTTGTAATAATAGCTGCAACAAATTAATGTATGTGTGTGTGTGTGTGTATATATATATATACATATATATTTATACATTTAAAGATATATGTATCTCTAAACAAAAGGCTTTTTGTGTCACTTCTGTCTCACATGAAAATGAACAAGCATAAGAATAACTTTTCTCTCATGACTACTATGCACAATCATTTTGCTTAACAAAATTTATTTTGTCATTGCTAAAAAATAGCCTTATACTACTAGCCATATTAAAATTATTAAATATCTTAAAAGAAGTCAAAGACAGGTATGGAATTTATAGTACTGCATTCATCTATTATTTCTATTTTTGCCTTGAATTTTTTTAGTAGAATGGGTTTTGCTCTGTCACCCTGGTTGAAATGCAGTGGTATGATCATAGCTCACTGCAACCTCAAACTTCTGGACTCGAGTGATTCTCCCACCTCAGCCTCCCATTGTGCTGTGATCACAGGTCTGACTACCACATTCAGCTCCCATACTGTTTTAAAACTCAGAATTGGTAAATTAA
>NW_006959986.1:0-716 GCF_000164805.1 Carlito syrichta
GGTGGAACTCAGCTGTCTGATACCTTTCCTCTTCTGGTCTTTGGCCACAATTCTTTGGCCATAATTTTCCACCTCTGGCTCCCTGGACCATGCAAACACTTTACTATCCTGCGTTTTTATACTTGAGAGACACAGGATACTTTCTCTCTTCTCCCAAAAGAGATCACAGTGTGGCAGTTACTGCCGCCTTCCTGCTTTGCAGACAGTCACTCTAAAGTCTTGGGTGGCTCAAACAATATATTGCATGAACAGTGCCTAATATAATGCCTGGCACAAAGGAAGTCCTCAGGAAATAAAGCCACTCTCACTAGCATTAGTATCATTATATGCACTGATTGGTGAAGTAATATGACAGATTTTGAAGGGAGAGTTAGTGGTATCCAATCTTATTTCTAGAAATGCCTTTGAAAGACATGACATATGAACAAAAGTTTTGTGTAAGACTGTTCATATAACCTTGTTTTTTTTTATTGTGAAGTTGTGGGGTACATTTAAGGGTTAGCTATACGATTGCGTTTCATTCAGACACCCTGTTGATATCGGGTGTTTCCCCATTCCCATACAGATATTTGCTACTATAAAATCCCATCTTCCTCCCCCCACCATAATTTCGCAGTACGGTCAGTCATTTTCGTATAGTATTGCATTGTATGTTTTAGGTCGATTATATGAGTGAGATCATATGATCCCTCGGATCTTTGTTTCTGTGAGAGGTC
>NW_006959987.1:0-4088 GCF_000164805.1 Carlito syrichta
GAGTATGTCAGGATCCCAGGAGCCTAAGATCAGCCTGGGTCATGCAGGGGGACCCCATCTCCACCCCCATCAAAACAGGTGGTCTTGGGTCAAGGTACATGTTGTCCTGGCCACTCTGGAGGCTGAGGTGGGAGGCTCGCCGGAGCCCACAATTTCAAGGCTGGCAGAGATCAATGGTCATATCCCTGGGCCCCAGCCTGGGCCACAGAGTCAGACCCTGTCTCCAAAAACATCAGAATAATACACAGATTCTCAAATGAGCATGGTGTGCTCACAGGGAAACTGGCTTTAGAGCCAGAAAAAATGATATTGGGGATGAGGAAATGTCCCTGGGTGAGAGATGTGTCCCTGGGGTTTCTTGGCAGAAGGTTCTGGTTGTGGACAAGAAGGGTCGGCCTCTCTGGGGCACATTTCTCCCCTCAGAGAGGAGACTCAGCAGGAAACCAGCCAGGGCGCCTCGGGAACTCCTGCACCAAAGCGGGGCAGTCATTTGGGGTGTTGGGTCTGGAAGGTGCCAAGCTTGGGGGATCCTCACATAGGGGTTGGGGTATGAAGGACTGTGGCCTGAAGCTTTGCAGGGGAATGTTTTTGTTTGTTTGTTTATTTATTTATTTATTTTCTTTCCTCACTAGGTTGACCAGGTTGCTCTCAAAATGGCCAACTCAGGCCGTCCTCTTGGCTTGGACCTCCCAAACTGCTGCGATACCAGGATTTCCATTTTGTCGACATCCTGTTCTTTCTGCCTGGGTCTTGAACTCTGGGCTGGGAGCGATCCTCCCACTGATTCTTGTCCTCACACAAGGTTTTCTGAATTTTGCTTGGGGTCTAGGTGAGGACTTGCTATGGTGTCCAGCCTGGTCTCGAGCTTATGGGTTCTGGCCATCTTCCTGTCTCGGCCTCCTTGAGTGCCAAGGAGACATGCAAGAATCACTGGCCATCTCAGTCCCCCTGAAGGTTTGAGAGTCATGCCCCCCCTTTCCGTGAGGCAACCCCTGGGAGGAGGTAGGGGGTTCATTCTTGAGAATGAGGGCAGGAGGTGGGGTGGGCACCCCGGTGGAGACCTACCCCTGTGCCAGGTGCTCCCCTGTACAGGGATCAGCAGGCAAATATGGCCAACCTATCCGGGGTCCTGGTTCATCAGAAAGGAGTGGGCCTCATGTTGGGACCCCCAGAGGGTTGTGGAGGCCGAGCATGGGGGCTCACACCTGTCATCCTGGTGAACTGCGAGGCTGAGGTGAGAGGATGGCCTGAGCCCCCGGGTTCAAGACCAGCCTGGGAACCTTGGTGAGACCCCTTCTCTACAAGAAGCCAAAAATATTAGCCGAGTGTTATGGTGTTCGATTGTAATTCCAGTCACTCGGTAGGCTGTGGCGGGATGTTCGCAGGAGATCAGCCAGTGGAAGCTACAGTGGCTGAGATAGGGCCCCTGGGCTCTGGTCTGGCCGACAGAGGGGGTCTCCAATTCAGAATATTAATACCAATAACCACAAAAAACACAGGCCAGGCTCAGGGGCTCAGCCTGGCATCCCGGCCCTTCAGAGGCCCAGGCAGGTGGATTGCCTGAGCCTGTGGTTTCGACCCCAGCCTGGGACACGGGGTGTGACCTCATTTCAGCCATCAAAAATAAATCCAAAGTTCAGTTGAGAGTAGTAGCACAAGCATGTGGTTTCAGCCACTTGGGGAACTGAAGCAGGAGGATTACCTGAGCCCAGCAGGTGGAGTCCCTAGTGGCCATTAGCATGCCCCTGCACTCCAGCCTGGGAAACAGAGTGGGATTCTGAATCCAGATAATAATAATCACCATCTCCACCACCACCACCACCCCTGCCACTAAGTGTGAAGGGTCACCCTCTGGGATGGGAGAGGAAAAGGAACTTTCCAGCTTATTGATCACGGGAGGTTTCAAAGATGTCCAAGGGGAATGTCTGTCCCATGCCTTTGTCCATGCGCCCCAGAAGGCTGGCCTCTTCCCTCCACACTCGTGCCCCACAGCAAAGACTTGTGTGAGCTCACAGAACACACACCCATGTGCTAGGGCAGCCATCAGGCACAAAGCAATCAAGGCAGTCTGGCCATGCCATGGCCAGGTCAGATTCTGTTTACCTGGTCTACAACTTCAGGTGAGAGGAGGGTTCATTCTTCACCCGATCGTGCCATCATCCCCTGCCCACACGGATCTTTCCCTGGGGAGTCCTGGACACCCATCGTGACATTGTGAGAGGCGTCTTTTTTTGTTGCCAGTTTCTCCATCTGCTAGGGCTGAGACACGGCCGCATGATCATGGCTCCCATGCTCACATCCTGTGGGGCTCAGGCAGTACTTCTGCCTCAGCCCCCGAGCAGCCAGGAATCCAGGTGCCACCACACCTGACTCGATTTTGGGGACCTCTCACCAAGACGAGGTCTGGCCACATCACCCAGTCTGGGTACAAGCATCCTCCTGCCTCAGCCTCCCAGGGCATGGGGCTGACAGCCATAAGCCACATTGCCCAGCCTGGACTCACCATTCTGTTGGTTGTGATGATGCAAAGGAACGCACTGGGATGGAGGACACCACATCCTGTGTAGCAGGGACCATGGGTGCCACCACACGTGACACCACTGTTTGCATTCTGTGGAGCAATAAGGTCTCACTATATGTTCTAGGCTGGTCTTGAACTCCTGGGCTCCAACGGTCTCCCACCTTGGCCTCTGAAAGCCACAGACAATTGTCTTCTGATCTGTCATCTTTCAGGAACTTTAGGCTGAAGCCTGGGGGTTCCTTCCCAAATGATCCCTGTCTGTTCACAGTGATCCCTACTCCATACACAAATGGCTCCTCTTCTTTTTTTATTTTCTTTTTTTCATTGAGTTGGAGTGTCAATCCATTTCTCAGCTTGGAAATTAGTGACTCATTCCTGGCCACCACATCCTCAGCCTGCCGGGCAGTGGCAAGCCTTTCCCCAGTCTGCTGAGGAGCTAGAAAGACAGGCATGCAACACCATGTCCGGCTAATTTGCGATGGAACATAGAGATGATGTCTCACCAATGTGCCCAGGCGAGTCTTGACCTGTGGACTCAGGTCATCCACTAGTTTTGGCCTCCCTAGCGCTGGAATGACAAGGCTGAGACCTCAAGCCAGTCCTCTATCTTTAGTCAAAAACAAACTGGAAGCATTGCATGGTGGCCCATGCCTGGAATCCGAGTGCTCTGGGAGGTTGAGGCGGGAATATGACAGGAGCTGAAGAGACCAAGGCCATCCTGGGCCAAGCTGGGAGACTCCATATCCACGCCAATCAAAAAGGGGGTATGGAATCGAGGTGCACATCATCCCGGCCACTCTGGGGGCTGAGGAAGGAGGATCACCAGAGCCCACAATTTCGAGGCTGGCATATCAATGGTCCTGTCCCTGGACCCCAGTCTGTGCCTCAGAGCCAGAACTAGTGTACAAAAACATCAGAATCGCACAGATTCTCAACTTCGTGTGGTGTGTTCACAGGGCGACTGGCTTTAGAGCCAGGAAAAATGGGATTAGGCAGGAATAAATGTCCCTGAGTGAAGGATGTGTCCCTGGACTTTCTTGGTGAAATGTCCTCTTTGCCGAGTTGGAGGGTTGGCCTTCCTGGGCATCATTTCTCACCTCGGAGAAGACAGCCACATGAACCCGGCCAGGAAGCCACAGGAACTCCCATAACAAAGTGGGGGCACCCATTGGGGGTTTGGGGCTGGAAGGTGCCGAGCTTGGGGGACACTCATATGTGGGGAGGCTGGAGACGAAGGATTGAGGGCAGAAAGTTTGCAGGAGAATGGATTTCTTTCTTTTGCTCTTTTTTCCTCTTTCTTTCTTTCTTTCTTTCTTTCTTTCTTTCTTTCTTTCTTTCTTTCTTTCTTTCTTTCTTTCTCTTTCTTTCTTTCTTTCTTTCTTTCTTTCTTTCTTTCTTTCTTTCTTTCTTTCTTTCTTTCTTTCTTTTTTTCTTTCTTTCTTTCTTTTCTTTCCTCACTAGGTTGCCCAGGTTGCTCTAAAAATGCCCAACTCGGGCCACACTCTTGTCCTGGGCCTCGAACCTACTGCGATCACAGGCTTTCAATCTGGTCGACGTCCTGGTCTTC
>NW_006959987.1:4714-5509 GCF_000164805.1 Carlito syrichta
GGAGTGGACAGCCTGAGCTTGTGGATTTGACATCAGCCCTGGACATGGGGCAAGACATCGTTTTGGCCATCAAATATAAATCCAAAGATGAGCTGAACGTGGTATTGCAGGCCTGTGTTTCCAGCCATTTGGGGGACCCAGGCAGGAGGATTGACTAAGCACGGCAGGTGAATCCCTTGGTGGCCATGAGCATGCCCCTTTGCTCCAGCCTAGGTGACAGAGCATGACTCCAACCCCAAATAACAATAATCACAACCACCACTACCACAACCACAGGTCAGCATCAGGGTGTCAGGCTGGCATCCCTGCCCTTCAGAGGCCCAGGTGAGTGGACGGCCAGAGTCTGTGGGTTCAACACCCACCTGGGAAATGGTGTGAGGCCTCATCTCTGCCAAAAAAAATAAATTAAAAGGTTAGCTGGGCATGGTGTTGCAGGTGTGTGAGCCCAGCCACTTGGGGGACCTAGGTGGGAAGATCACCTGAGCCTGGAAGGTGGAGACCTCTGTGGCCATGAGCATGCCCCTGTGTTCTGGTCTGCATGACAGGGTGGGATTCTGACTCCAAGTAATAATAACCACCACCACCACCACCCTTTCCTCCCAGTGCGTGGAGTCACCCTCAAGGATGGGAGATGAAAAGGCACTTTCTGGCCTGTCATTAGTAGGAGGTTTCAAAGTTGGCCACTGGGCAAGTCCATCCCACACCTTCCGACAGGTGCCCCAGAATTCCCGGCCTCCACCCTCCACACTCGTGCCCCCAGCAAAGATGTGTGTGAACTCATGGAACAGATGACCC
>NW_006959987.1:6737-9062 GCF_000164805.1 Carlito syrichta
AGGTCAGGAGTCAAGTTGCATGTGTCCCAGCCACTGGAGGCTGAGGAGGGAGGATCACCAGAGCCCGTGATTTTGAGGCTGACATGACCGACGGTCATGTCCCCTTGCCCCAACCATGGCCACAGAGCCACACCCTGTCTCCAAAAACATCAGAATCATGCACTGATTCTCAACTGCACATGGTATGTTCACAGGGCCATTGACTTTAGAGTCAAGAAAAATGGGATTGGGGGGAAAAGAAATGTCCCCAGGTGAGAGATGTGTCCCTGGCATCTCTTGGAGGTAGGTCCTCATTGCCAAGTCAGAAGTTTGCCTGTCTTTGGAACATTTCTCACCTCAGAAAGGAGAGCCGGCAAGAACCTGACAATGGAGCCTCTGGAACTGCCACACCAAAGTGGGGACAGCCATGGCGGTGTTGGAGCTGGAAGGTGCCGAGCTTGTGGGACCCTCAAGTGTTGGGGGGGTGAAGGGGAAGGACTGAGGGTAGAAAGTTTGCAGGAGAATGGATTTCTTTCCTTCACTCTTTCTTTCTTTCTTTCTTTCTTTCTTTCTTTCTTTCTTTCTTTCTTTCTTTCTTTCTTTCTTTCTTTCTTTCTTTCTTTCTTTCTTTCATTTCCTCACTAGGTTGCCCAGGCTTCTCTAAAAACACCCAACTCAGGCCGTTGTCTCGGCCTGCACATCCCAAGCAGCTGGGATCACAGGCTTTCCATTTGATTGACGTCTTGGTCTTTCTGTATTGTCTTGAACTCTGGTTCGGAGGCAATCTACCCGCGAAGTCCTGCCCTCACGCAAGGTTTTCTAGCTTTTGCTTGTGGTCCAGGTGGGGGCTTGCTATGGTGTCCAGCCTGGTCTCAGGATCCCAGGCTCCGGTCATCTTCCTGTCTTTGGCTCCCCAAGTGCCGAGGAGACAGGCATTAGGCCATCCCCACCCTCCAGAAGGTTTGAGAGTCAGGTCCTCCCTTTCCCCTAGGTGGCCCTGAGAGGAGCCAGTGTATCCACCCTGTGGAACAGGCAGGCTGGGGGGGGGGCGCTCCGGTGAAGACATGCCATTCTGCCAGGTGTTTCCCCTGGGGAGGCTTCAGAAGGCAACTCTGACCACCCTCTCTGGGGTCCAAAGTCATCAGAATGTATCGCGTTGTGGAGCATGGACGCAGGGGCTCACGAATGTCATCCTGGCACTATGGGAGTCCAAGGTGAGAGGATGGCCTGAGCCCCCAGGTGTGAGACCAGCCCGGGCACCTTGGGGAGACATCGCCTCTACAAGAAGACAAAAAATGAGCTGAGCATGGTGGCGCATGCTTGTCATTCTGTCCACTCGGGAGTCTGCGGTGTGAGGATCATTGGAGGCCAGCTGGTGGAGGCCAAGGTGGCCAAGAGCAGGCCCCTGCACTCCGGCCTGGGCGACTGAGTGGGACTCTGACTCAGAATAATAATACCAACCACCACCATCACCACAACCACTGGCTGAACTCAGGGGCTAAGCATGGCCTCCCAGTCTTTTGAAGGCCCAGGTGAGTGGACAGCCTGAGGCTGTGGGCTCGAAACTAGCCTGGGACATGGGGCAAGAACTTGTCTCGGCCAGCAAAAATAAATCCAAAGATTAGCCAGGGATGGTGGTGCTGGCCTGGGGTTCCAGCCACTTGGTGGTTCAAGGCAGGAGGTTCACCTGAGCCCAGCAGGATTTGCCATGAGAGTGAGCATGCCCCTTCGCTCTGACCTTGGATACAGTGCATGATTCCAACTCCAAATAATAATAATCACCACCACCACCACCCGTGCCACCCAGCGCTAGGAGACACCCTCAGGGATGGGAAATGAAAAGGAACTTTCCCATCTATTGTTCATGGGAGGTTTCAAAGTTGGCCACTGTGCACGTCTGTCCCACACCTTTGGCCACGCAATCCAGAAGGCCTGCCTCCACCGTCCACACTCATGTTCCATGGTCAAGATGCATGTGAGCTCACGGAACAGGTGGACCCGAGTTAGTGGGGCCATCTGGCATGGAGCATTCAAGGTAGTTCAGCATCGCCGCTGCCAGCCCAGGTTCCGGTCCCCCTGTCTGCCTCCTTCCGGCAGAGGAGGGGCCTTCCTCTCCTGATCTCTCCATTGTACTCCCCATGGGCATCTTTCCCTGGGGAGCCATGGATGCCAATCGTGACCCACATGGCGGGCATGATTTTTGTCACCTGGGGCACAACAGCATGATTGTGGCTCCCTGGACCTTGACTTGCGGGGCTCAGGCGGTCTTCCTGCCTTGGCCACTGAACAGCCAGACCTCCGGGGACTATCATTCCAGACTGGATTTGGGAGACCTCTCGCCAAGAA
>NW_006959988.1:0-8589 GCF_000164805.1 Carlito syrichta
CCATATGAATTTACAAACCATGGATCAATATAGATTATATTGTAAACCATGAAACATTGGTCTCATTAATCTAAAATTTAAAGTAGTCATGAGAAATTTGACTCTTATTAAAAGTAAGAAGATTTGAATAATACAGAGTATGATCATAGTTGAATTGAAATCAACAAAAGAAAGACCACTGGAAAATCTCCAAATATATGTAAACACATATGCTAAATAACGTCTAAATAAATGCCAACTTGGTTTCTAATTTTCAAGTAAAGAAAGTAGACAACTAGCCAGAACAATTGGAAACAAATAAACACACACACATACATACATATCACCGATATAAAAATGAAAGTTGTTATGACACAACGGATTCTATAGGATTAAAAATATATCAGTGTAATATTATGAACAACTTTATAGCAATAAATTGAAAAGCTTACATGAGGTTGAGAAATTTATTGAAATATAAAAACTATAAAATTTCAGGCAGTTTATATAACATTATTTTGACAGAAATTGATATATTAAAATTTAAATTAAAGACTTCATAAATAAAATTTCAAGTGTATATGAAGTCACTGAACACTATTACTAAACATTTAAAGAAAAAACAATATAAATTCTATATAAAATCTCCAGAAAATTGAAATGAAGGGAATACATTTTAACTAGTACTTTGGGACTAATAGTAATCTTATCCCAAATCATAAAAATATATCGTAAGAAAAAAACTACAGAGCAATCTCCTTGATTAACATGGATGCCAACTTTCTTAATAAATTGTTAAAAAATCAAATCTTACAGCATGTATAAAGGGTAGCACAGCATGACCAAGTGAGAATTATCTCAAGATTGCAAAGTTGTTCTAATCGTCAGTGTTCAATTGAGGGAAACTCAAGTCAGCAACATGCAGAGTAGGAGTCCAAGACCTCTGTTCTCTCCACAGACCATTTAACTCATTAGCATATTCCTTTTGTTAGAAATCCAGAAGGCTATTTTTGTAAAGATTGGAGCAGAGACAAACTAAGTAATGTAGGAACAATAAAAAATCAACAGAAACAAAGAACTGTTTACTGAACAGATAATCAAAAGCAGCACATCCTTAGTTAAAAAACTAATAAAATAAAATAAAGGGGTGAAGATAGAGTTAAAAATACAGTGGAAGAAACGACCATAAATGTAACAGAAATTTTAAAAATATAGTAGGACACTATGAATAATTATAACACCAAACTCTGAACAATCTAGGAGAAATTGATAAAATGTAAAAAACATACAACCTAAAAGGACTAAATCATGAGACAAATCTATGCTAGTGTGGAGAATGAATCAGTGCTCATAAAACTCCCAGCAATGAAAAGCCAAGGATTTTCTCAACAAAGAAAAGTCAAGGACCAAATGGCTTCATTGGAGTATTGTACCAAACATTTAAGGAATAAATGCTAATGTTATCAAACTCTTTCAAAAAATTAAAGTGGGAATACTTCCAAATGCATGTTATGGGACTAGCAGGACCCAGATATCAAGCCCAGACAAAGGTAACAAAATTACAGACCACTATGCTGGAATTTATATATAAAAATTCTCAACAAAATGTTAACAAACTGAATCCAGTAGCACATTAAAAGCATCCTGCTCCATGATCAGTTGAAATTTACTTCTTATATGCAAACATATTTCAACTATGCAAGAGAGTTGTGTGATTCACTATATGAACCTATTTAAAGTGACATGCTACTCTCAATAGAAGCAGAAGAAACATTTCACACTTTGATAATGATAATTTTCAAAAACTAAAAATAAAAAGAGGTAAATCAGAACAATAAAGACCCTATAAAAAGAGGCTACACCTGACATCATAATTAATAGTGAAAACCTAAAAATGTTTGCATTAAGATGAGGAAAAGACAACCAAGCCTGCAGTCCAAATTATATTCATCACAGTGCTGAAAATCCTAACCTAAGCAATTAGAGAGATAAAATATAAAGTAGATGCAAGTCACAAAAAAAAAGAAACAAGTTTGTTTGTTTTTGGAGATGGCATAGTCATATATATGTATATATAAAACCTAACAGGCTCCATCCCCAAAATGGAAGTAATGATAAATGAACTCAGGAAAATTACAAAATAATTTGAAAACATAAAAAATCTGATGTGCTCCTCCATGCAAAACACAATTTGAAAATGACGTTAAGGAAACAATCCCATTTTCAATAAGACTAACAAGAATAAAATACCCCAAAATAAATTCAAGTAAGGAAGTCAAAGACATACAATGAAAACTACAAAATATTGAAGACACAAACAAATACAAGGACATCTTGTTGATGAATTGGAAGACTTAATACTGTTAAAATGTCCATACCACCCAAAGCAATCTAAATATTTAATGTAATCTCTAGCAAAACCCAGGAGGCATTTTTTTTTTACAGAGATAAATAAAATAAATCTGCATAGAGAACAGATGAACATGAATGCCAAAACAATCTTGAGAAAAAAGAACCAAGCTGGAGACATCACTCTTCCTGTTTTTAAAACATTACAAAGTTATAGTAAATAAAATGGCATGAGCATAGATACATGCAAATATATCAGTGAGAAATTAATCTATGCAAGTATGGTCAACTGTTCATCAATAAGGATGTTAAGAATACAGTAAAGACAACCTTTTTTCAAATGGAGTTGAATAAAGTGTATGTCCAAAAATATATGAATAATATTGAACCTTTCCTTTATCCTAAAATATAAATGACAATAGACAAGTTGTAGAAACTATGCAAATGTCCATCAAAAGATAAATGAATAAAGAATAACAGAAAGGGAAACAGAGAAACAGCAACAACAGCAGCAACAACAGAAGGAATGTCCTCCCCCAAATATGTAATAAAGTGACAAATATAACCATCAACATACTAATAGTTACTTTACATATAAATAACCTCAATGCACCCCCAAAAAAAGACAGTTTGTAAAACATAGTTTTAAAGCCTCTGAGTTTATAAGCGAGGGTTTATAAATCAAAACAAAATGGTAGTCAATTACACAATGTTTATAAGAAAACCACTTGAAACATGGCTTAGTTAAGTTAACAGTAAAAGGGTGTATTAAGAAATATTATAACATCTTCTAACAACTTAAAAAGCAAGAGTGGGTATTTTAATATCAGATAAAGTGACATCAAAGCCAAAAAAATTACTAGGCACGTACCAGGAGAGCCCTATAAACATTCAAGAAATTGAATTTCTAATTTTAAAATTTCTGGAACATAAATCCCCTGGTCCACTGCTTAATGAGAGATTTTTACTAAACATTTCAGGGACAATTGACATCAATTTTATACAATGCTTTCCAAAAAACAAATTAGGAGGGAGATGTCCCATCTAATTTTTAGAAATCAGTATAAAAAACAAAGAAAAAACTTTTTTTAAAGAAATCAGAAAAGAAAGAAAGGAATGAATGAGGAAAAAGGAAAAAGAAAGAAAAGTATACAATATTTTTGTGAATTTAGAATCTTCAATAAATGTAGTACATTCTCTCCAGCACTAGATAAAGGAAATTACACAGCAAAATTAAGAGGAATTTTTTCCTGATAAGAAATCTGGATCAATATTTTAAAAATTATTCAATGCAACTCCCCATATTAACAAGATAAGAAAAAAATAATACCAACAATAGGTGCAGAAAAAGCATTGGATGTAATTCAACATCCATTCATCATAAAATCTCTAAGATAAATAGGAATATAGAACTATCTCTATATACAAAACCGCCACAAAACAAGCAGTTAATATTATATTTATTTGTGAAAGACCAACTGCTTTTGTTGAGACTGGAAGCAAGATAAAATTGTCCATACTTACCATGCTTATTATATGTATAACAGTAGAAAAATGGAGAAATAAGAAACAATTGGAAATAAAAAAAATTCCATGTTTAGTATATTGTAACAGATTTACTATAAAAGTGGCACTACAAAGCATTGTTTAAATTGAGGGAAGATTCATAAATATTACCCAAACTGAGAAAAACAGCCATATGTTATTAAAAAAATGAAAAATACTTCAAGGAACTAAAGGAAAAGCATGACATGAATTTCATTAGAATCCAGAAAAGAAAAGATATCGGTGCAGGAAAAGTAATTGAGGACATAGGAGTTCAAATATAGGCAAAGATGTCAATTTAGAGATTAAAGAAGCAGACTTCAAATTGGATAAACACAAATCTATATCAACACATATTTTTAAAAACTGCTGAATGTTAAAAACCGCTGAATTAACATTCAGCAGTTTTTAAAAATATGTATGTAGAAAATGTATGTAGAAAAACAAAGATTTGAATAACTGCAGTTTTCTTATCGGAAATCACAATGACAGATAACAGTGGCATATCTTTTAAGTGCAGACATGTGCTTCAAAATGATGTTTTGGTAACATCAGACTGTATACAAGACAGTGTTCCTGTAAGATTATATTGAAACAAATATTTCTATTGCTTAGTGACATCGTAGATGTTGTGAACTCGTGGCACACATATTACTCCCATATTTGTAATGATGCCAGTGGGAAGAAATGTACAACACTACCAGTTATTTAAAAGTATAGGATATATAATTATATGCACTACATAATACTTGATGGTGATTGTACATGAATATGTAAATGGTTTATGGATTTACTGTACAATAGTGTTTGGAACCATTTTGGAATAGACTCCTCCTACTGACCTAAAACAAATTGCCTATAAAACTGCCTTAGCAGATTCTTAAGAGGTATTCCAGAATAAGCACGCATATCACAGAAGACGACAGCTCCATGTGTGTTAATTACCACTGAAGACCGTTCATAGGCCAAGACACAGAGGAAGAAGATAGTGACGTTGGTGATCCTGACCCTGTTTAGGCCTGGGATAGTGTGTGTGCTTGTGTCCTGATTTTGAATGACAAGTCTAAAAAGTAAAAGAATAATTAAAAATAGAGAAAAGTTTATAGATTAGGGATATAACAAAAGAAAATGCTTTTCTACAGCTGTATACTGTATGGTTAAACTTAGTCCTATTTGGAGAGTTAAAAAATAATAAAGTAAAAGCTAGCAGTAAGCTAAAGTTTACTTATAACTGAAGAAAGAATAGTATTTTTTGTAAATTTAGTGTAGCCTTGGTGTGCAGTGTTTATAAAGTCTCCAGTGGTGTAGAATAATATCCTAGGCCTTCATTTTCATTCTTGACTCACTCACGGACTCATCCAGAGCAACTTCCAGTCCTGGAAGCTTCATTCCTAGTAAGTATTCTATACTAGTGTATCATTTAAAATCTTTTATAACATTTTTATTACACCTTTGTGTGCTCCAGTATGTTTAGATACATAAATACTTAGTATTGTGTTACCATTGCCTCAGAACAGTAACATACTGTCTGAGATCAATAGGCTGAACCACATAAACCTGGTTGTGTAGCATGCTCTGATAACCAGGTTTGTGCAAGTACGCTCTATGATGTTGCACAATGATGAAATCACCTAACCATGCATTTCTCAGAAGGTATCCTTGCGATTAAACTACACACAACTATACTTACATTGCAATACTTCCATCTATGCATTGTAAATGCAGTAAAAATATCTTTCAGCATTGACATTTAATTAAGCATTTTCCAGTGAAGGAAACCTAAGAGAACTGGTTGCCAGCAGAGCTGCTCTTCCCAAGAAAAAAATGCCAGATAGGGATTTTCGCAATGTTAAAAGAGTAATAGGCATGGTCAGTATCTTGGTGAATATATACTAGATTAGTTTTATTCTCTTTAAGTTTTAAGAAATAGGAATGAGTGTAAAAAGCAGAAATTTTAAAGTTTCCGGTGTGAGGGAACATACAGTGTATAAAGGTAAGATACACACATAAACTCTAACATAAAATTGAAGTAGGATTTGAGGTTTAATTTGAAAAGATAAAATAATGGTACCTCTAAAAAGACTGTGAGAAGATACATATAACTTTTATACATCAAGATATAGAAAGATAAAGATACATAGATTGGCATATAGTATATACAGTATACATTTATATGTCTATATCTGTATATATGCGTATATGACAGGGGATCCCCCACAATACTGGAATTTTATTTTGAAGGGTGGGCCTCATAGCACACTCAGAATTTTTCCTCTGTATCAAATGGTCAAACAAAGTTATTATCTGGAATCTTGAGAAGGTTGCATCTGATATGTGGAATAAACATTCCGATTGCAGCAAATTAGTATTGGTTTTTCCACTATGACAATGCACCTGCCTACACCGTGCTGAGTGTCAGAAGTTTTGACAAAAAGGGCTCGATCCCATGCCCCACCTTCCCTTTTACCTGCTCTCATGTTGAGCATCTAGTTTGGGTTTTCCTGAATGGAAAAAGCCCTCTAAGGCAAATGTTTCAGCAGTGAGAAAGAGGTCAAAAACAAAATTGGCAGAAGTATTAAAAGGCATGAAAATTCAGGAATGCTAAATCTATTTGAGCAGTGGAAAAAAAGCATCTTAATAGCGGTTTTGCATCAAAAGGAGAGTACTTTGAAGATGACTGAAGTTTAAACATGAAAGAATAAATTGACAATTTTTTGTAAATAAATTTAAATTTTGTGTCCTTCTTGCATATGTACTTATATTAATATCCAGAGCAATACTAAAATATAACACAAAAAAATACAGCCAAATTCCAATGGAGAAATTAAAATGAACTACTAAGAACACTTTCAAAGTTTTTAAAAGGCAGAAAAAGAAGAACAAAAGAACAAAATTTAATGAAGACAAATAGAATCATAAGTGAACAATAGAACTAAATTCAAACTTGTCAGTAATTATGTTAATGTAGATTGCGTAAGCACATCAATTAAAAAAACAGAATTTATCATCTAAAAAACAGAATTTATCACCTTAAATTTTCAAGAAAGAATGAGTTCTATTCTGATCAAAAATGCATTTATATTTAATACAGATAGGTTAAAGTATAGGAAATTGCCTGTCATGCAAACATGATTAGTCTGTTCAGGCTACTGTAACAAAAACATTATAAACTGAAGGGCATATGAAAAACAAACATTTATTTCTCTTGGTTCCAGAGACTGGGAAGTACTATACCCCGATGACACAGATTCTGTGTGAGGTGAGAGTTTGTTCCTCATATACAGCAGTTTCTCCCTGCAACTTCATATGTTGCTTCACATACAATTGTTCCCCTTACCCAGTTTTATGTTGCTTTCCATTTTGAGTAAAGTGTTGAACTCTTCATCTGGGGATTTGATTCATCCCTGTGTCCAGAATCCCCACATTGTCCCTGCTGGCTACCCATTAGCGGCTTAGTAGCCATCTATTTTATCATTTAAACTGCCAAGTTATTGTAATGCCTGTGTCCACGTGACACTTTTTAATTTTGTCCTGGTCCCAAAGTACAAGAAGAGTGGAGCTGGCAATTGGGATATGCCAAAGAAGAGCCTTGAAGTGCTTGCTTTAATTGGAAAAATGAAAGTTTTGGACTTAAAGCGAAAGCAATGTTGTATACTGAGGTTACTGAAACCTAGGTAAGAATCAACCTTGTTTCTGTGAAACTGTGGCGATGTCAAAAGAATTTTGGCCAGCTTTGCTGTTTCTACTTGGGCTATAAAAGGTAATATAGGGTTTAGCACTATCTAAGGTTCCAAACATTTGCTGAGGGCCTTGGAACATATTCTCTGTAGACAAGTCAGGAATACCTGGTGGAAGGGTAAACAAGGAAGTTCTTCAGGCTGTATAACAAATTATAGCCGAGGAGAATATAGTATGTCAGCAATGATGGAAGAGCCATTGAAATAGTCAGTATAGGGGCAAATATATACTGGATAATATTTTTTCCACTTAAAACGTAAAAAAAAATATGTAAATGTAAAAAGCTAAAATGGTAGCATTGTCTGTGAAGGGAGATTTCCTCCCTTGGGGCTCTTTTTAAAAGGCACTGATGCCATCAGGAAGGCACTAAAAGACTCAACCTCTTAATACTATCACATTGGGGATTAATTGTAACATAATTTGGGGGTACACAAACTCTCAGACCAGAGACTTCTGTTCCTGATTCCACCAAATTGTTGCCCTTCTCCCATGTAAAATACATACATTTTATCTCAATAGTCCCAAATGTCTTAACTTGTTTCTGCATTAACTTTACATTGAAGCCCTAGGTCTCATCTAAATCAGATGAGACAGACTCACAATAGGATTCCTCCTGAGACAAATGGCTCTCCAGCTGTGAACTTGTAAAATCAAACATGTTAGGTGCTTCCAAAATACAATGGTGTGACAGGAAAGAAGAGACATTCCTATTCCAGAAATGGAGAAAAAGGAAAGAAGGAAGAAGTGGGAGATCCTGAGCAAATCCAAAATGCAACTGGGAAAACAACATAAAATCTTAGGAATCTAGAATAACATTCCCTGACTCAATGGATTGCACTCTAGACACACTGGGTGGTGGTTAATCCCCTGAGTTCTGGAAAGCCATGCCTTCTTGGCTTTGGACAGGTTTCGTGTCGAGGCTCTGAGGGAGAATCTGTTCCTGGCTTCTCTCCCAGCTTCCAGAGTTTGCCCACAATC
>NW_006959989.1:0-10635 GCF_000164805.1 Carlito syrichta
TGCCACAAAAAGTGTGCAGTATGGCTTCAGGCACATGGAAAGTACCCTTCATTGTTTGTTGTAACTGTTGTCTTATTGTAGTTGTCATTGTATTTCCATGGCACTAAATGTCCCCATTTAACTGACACATTCATCTAAAACCTGTCTCTCCAGCCACACATTCCACACATGGCTTCTGGTTTCCAGGTAGACCCCGGTGTCTGCCCTCATATTCTTTTCCCTTTTGTAATAGGCCTTCAGGTCGACTGACTCAGATCCACTCCTGAAAGCAGTTAGAGAATTGCATGGAGGCCGTCATATTGGTACTTCCTTAACTCTCATGAACTTTCTGGCCTCCGCAGCTAGAAAGCCTAAAGAAACATGCAAATAACTGCTGTAGGATGGCACCAATGAACCACACACATGCACATGCACATATGTAAGTATCACACTGAAGAATACTGACCCAAAAATAGGACAAAAGAGGAGAAACATTGTGTTGTACATTGTGGAGCTTTCCTCATTTGAAAAATAATTCTCTGTGGTATAGTGATATCTTCTGATTTTTTGCATACAGAACAAAAACACAAATCTATTCCACTGCTTTCCCATAACATGTTCCACAACACCAAACAACAACAACAATGATAAGTCAAAGTTCACTTTGGGTGAATTAACACAGGCTAGCCTTAAGGTTTTTTTTCCTCAGCTGCCAATATGAATTTTTTAGTGTTTCTAAAACTAGGGGACATTTCCAATGCCTGTGGTAATGACCTTCCAGATGAATGGCCATCACAGTTGGAGACATTTGGCCAACTGTGTGTTGTAATAGTGGCCATATGTCACCTAGGCCCTGCTCTCCTGGGAACCACTAAGATGCTTGTTAGAATTAGGTGAGAATACTCTGGTGCAATCCCTTTTAGACCTGGCCGTTTACCTGTTCCAGCCAATATTTTACTGTCATTTCCGGAAACTTACACCTGCTCTGCTGAGAGGCAGGGCCTGTCCTTGTGAAGCCGGCATGTCTGTTTCTGCAGCATGTCTGTAGGAGAGAAGGTGAAAGGTGATGGAAGAACCCTGGGTGGGCTTCAGTTTCTAGGTCAGGCTGTATTACCTCCACATTCCTGAGTTTCAGCTACGAACACAGTGGCTTGAACTACATGACTATTGTGCAATGTCAATGAGCTTTAAAGACTTTCACGATAAAATGTTTTGGGGTATACTGAATACCCTTGAAGACTCACACTGCACCTTAGCATTATAAAGGCTCTGAGAAGCACTGAAGTAAAGAAATCTGTTATACAACTTTAGTCAATCCATCCTTTCCCTCTTCCACAACCACTAAATATTGTTCAAGAAACACCTTTCAAATTTCACAAAGCAAATGCATCTCACTGGCCACATGTGGGGAAATTCTGTCTGGGTGATAGCTTTGTTCTTTTCCAACATCAGCACTCCAGAATCATGGGAGAACCATGTGTCCCTTCTGAAGGTGTCTTACGATGTTGCTCAACTCAAGGGCATCTTCTGTTTTGTGGAGATTTCCCCTCTCAGTACTAGTCAGAACTCCTTTGTTCTCAAGTGATCACCACCTTCCTCAAACAACTTTGCAAATAAAGGGAATGTATTAGGGCATCAGAATCCTGGATTAGCCCCAACTCAAAACAAAGCTAAAGAATAAGCACTTTGTGTATTGAATCTGTGACTTAGTTGTGGGTGGGTGAGCAAAGTGGGAGAATGGAGGGTCTTTCTTAACTTCTCTTTCTTCCCATCTCTGTCTCCACCTCTCTCCCTTGTACCTCTCCTATCTGTTCAATCAGCCAATCACCCAAATCATGGTCTCATCTTTGCTTCTCCATGTGTGTCCTCCTTGTGTGGGACCATGGCTGCCAGCAGCCCTAGCAGTAAGAAAGAGAGAGTTCCTTTTTTCTACCATCCTTCTTGTATCAGCCCCGGCGCAGAACTCTGAGGCACCCAGCATAAGCCACACACAGTCCACTGCTAAGATCCATCACTGTGTCAGGAGGACGCATTGTGGCCACTGGATGGCCTGGGTAAGTAGGGGGCCACTCACTGGGGCTCACAGACTCACCAGGACTACATGGAGTGGAGAAGGGTCCCCGAAGGAAAGAGGGGTTATTACCACAAAAAGAGAGGGAAGGAAAGGATGCTGGGACATACAGTCCATAGCCCCACACACGTTGCCACTCAAGTAGGAAACATTTAGCCATGAACCTTATAGTGTCTCACTGCTTCCATTTAGCTCAGCCTTTGATCAAAGTACATTGCAAGAATTGTAAATTTGTACAAATGTGTCAATGTAGGGGATTACAATGCTAAAGGCATCTGTTGGTTTGCTTTTATAAAAATACATCATCATGTAAAAGGGAAAGTTAGACTGTGATACAGGTTCAACAGTCCACAGAGATCAGTAGCCATCAGCCCAAGCAAATGGGTCAGGTATTTCCAATGGTGACTGTTTCTGTCATGGGACAGGAGGATTTATGATCAAATTAGCCATTCAATGACACATCACAGGACCCTTGAAATCACCAATGTTGTTCATGTCACTGCAGAAGGTGATTCAATACTCAATTATTGCTCCTCCTGGGGTTTTGTCCATACCATGCCAAAACAGCTGGTTTAAAAGTGAAAAACCAGGTTCATCAAACAAAGCATCATCTCCCGAGTGCCAGTCTGCAGTGACCAAGGGTTTTCAGCCCAGCCACTGGTTACTTTGGCATTAGGACCTAAGAACCTACCAAGTTTGTAAAGGAAAGATGAGGTTTTTTAGGGGGAAGTGTGGATCACCATTTATGTGAGTGAGGAGAGTCTAACCTACTCATGTGTAATTTCTCATTGTTTTTAGAAGAAAAGTGACTCTGTGCTAAACACAGCTTGGTAGGTCATTTACTTCCCAAAGAAATTGAAAGACTCCTTAAGAGTGGCATTGTCACAATGGACCAGGCATGATGGGTGCTGCTGGGAACAGCAGCATACATCCCACACCACCCTGTCCTGACAAACCGGGTGCACTGAGGAAAGGTATGTTTTCATGAGTAACTGGGTTGACCTTCTCTCATTACAACCATAACAGTGGCAGAGCTAGGGGTGGCATAGGTAGATGGGGAGAAGTGACCTCTGGACAAACACTTGAAGGATTCTAAGAATTACTCAGGAGCAAGGGACTGGGATCAGAGGAGAAAGGAAATATTTCTGGTAGAGGGAACAGAATGTGTGAGCCTGTAGGAACCTGAACTCAAGGAAGCCTACATGTGCAGGGGAGGCTGATCAGTCAGGGCCTCATCCTAGCCACAGAGGAGGACCCCAGACAGCATGAGCCCAGCCCCCAAAAGCAACACCCTTAGTGAAGACAGAAGCATCCACAGACTCAAGTTACCCTCTCTCCCAATCACTGATGGGCTGACCAACTTCCCCGAGTTCTCTGTGAGACCTCTGCAGCAGGCCTGGCCTCTGTAGATCCTTGTCCAATTCAAGGGAGAAGAGAGATACTGGACTTGCCATCAAAGTGACCAGTCTATGCTCGTGCCCATTTTAATTTGGAAAGTTGATTATCTGTACTTCAAGTTGGTGAGTTAGACCCTAGCAGCTACACTTTCAATCAGCATGTGTATTATAAGACCTTCTATACTCTTGAGCTGGATAGGATGACCTCTCTGATTACACTGATGGTTACCATTTCAGATTCCAACTTTTCTTTATAAGTAACATTTAGATTAGTGTGTAATCTCTTCACACCAGGAAATGTGGGCTTTGTCCACTAGAGATTTAGCAATACTAAGATTATTCCTGTCCTTTATTTGACCTCCCTGGTTTTCCAATTTTCTGAGAACCTTAGACCAAGAGTAACACTTTGAGGCCTGGGTGGTTCTCAGAACAGAAAGGTGGCCATGTACAGATCAAAAAATAAACCATGTGTGGTAGCGTGCATCCGTAGTTCCAGTTACTTGGAAGGCTGAAGCAGAAGGATTGCTTGAATCCAGCAGAACGAGGTTGCAGTGACTGTGAGTGAGCCACTACACCCCAGCCTGGGCAAGAGTGCTACTCCAATTCAAAACAAATATCAAAAATTCACATTACAGTATGAAAATATACAATATGCTCTCTGATTCCCAACAGAAGCTACAAATTAACAAAAAGATATCTTCAAAAGCATCCAAAATACCCATTAAAGAAAATAACTGTGAAAAATACCCCATGGACATTTATAAATATTATGAAGTAAATTAAAATGAAAACACATCATATCAAAAATTGTAGAGTACAAAAAAAGTAGTGCTTACAGAACATCACATGTTTATGTTAAATTTTAGAGAGCCACCTTAATTCAATTATCTAAGTCTCTACTAGAAAAAGAGTATATTAAAAAGCAGGCAGAAAAAAAACAGAAAAGGATGACAGTCAGTAAAACAGAAAATAGAAAAATCATAGATTCAAAAATACTAAAAGTAGTTTCTTTGACAAGATCAATAAAATTGATATAATTTACTGATGTCAGGAATGAAAGGTATCATTCAGATAATGGAGGCATAAGGATTATAAAAGAATCTTATAAACAAGTTTATAGCAATCAATTTATAAATTTAGTAACTTCAATGAAATGGACAGATTACTTGAAAGACACCAATTATGAAAACTCAAAAACAAAAATAAAACAAGATACAACATATTCTCCACCTCCAAAACTATAGGCACAGATGGATGGGTTCTCTAATATATTTTACCTAGTTAAGGAAAAAATAATATCTAAACTGACCCAGAAGAAAAGAAGAGTGAGGAATTCTTCACAACACATTTTGCAAGTCAGCATTACCTTGAGACCAAAACCGGGTAAAGATATTGCATGAAAACTAGACCAATATATTTCATGAACATAAGACATATAAACCTTCATCATATATTTGTAAATCAAATCTAATAACATATCAAGACAGAAATGACATGAGCAACCAGAGTTTATTCCAGGAATGTCAAGTTGGTTTAACAATTGAACATCAATCAATATAATTCACCATATTAGCAGATTTTAAAAAATACACATCATATGATCATGTCAATAAATTTAGAGGAAGTATTTGATCAACTCAGCACCTACTCATGATACAAAGTCTCAGCAAACTAGGAATAGAACTTCTTCAACCTGATAAAGGTAATAGACAAAAAACCTACAATTGACATACTTAATACTGAAAGACTGAATGCTTTCTCCATAGAATCCAGGATCACAGCAAAAATGTCAGCTCTTATCAATTCTAATCAACATAGGTTGGGAGGTTCTAGTTCACGCAGCAAAGCAAGAAATAACAAGCCTACATATTGGAAAGAAAGATGTTATGCACAACAAAAAACAGGAATCGTTCTGTATATATTCTTCTCTCTAGATAAGTCTGATAGTTTCCGTCAGATGTTTGTCCACAGAAAATAAAACACCCACCCCTCCAAGGCTTCCTGCTACCAATCAAAATGAATTATGCACTGATACAGTTATGGCACTATCTCTGGACTATAGATTTCAGTCCTCCCTTCCCTCATCCACTGTTTAAAAAAAATCTATGTATCTGTTAAACACCCAGTAGATTCTAATGACTGTGCTGGGCACTACAAATGCAGCTGTGGATATGATAAATAACTACACTGCTATCCTTCAGGAGCTTACAATCTAGCAGAAAAGAGACGTTATTCAAGTGCATTGTGCATTACCTTTAATTTTTTTATTTTATTTTAGAGATGTGAGGTACAACTCAGGGTTAAGTATACAAATGCTCATTATGCAGGTATCCTTGCTGATGAGTTGTGCCTCCCTCCCCTGGCAACTTCCCACTACTGCCAATCCTTTTCTTATAGTATTACAGTAACTGTTAAAGGTTTGCTTGTGAGAACCAGAGCATTACCTTTTTCTAAAAGAAAGGGTTGCGCTGCTCAACATGACCCTGGGAGAGTCTCACATAATCTGGTCTCAGCAGCCAGGCAGGGCTTCCTGGAGGACTATTAAAGCTCAAATCTAAGGCCAAATAGGATTTAAGCCTGAATGACTAGAAAATATGTGACTACCTGAGAAACACTGTGCTCTCTTTGAAAGAACGTAACACGTCATGCTTCCCCAGGCACGTGACAGGTGCTCAGAAAATTTTGTCAGATTAAATGATGTCCAAGAAAAGCCTAGCACTCCTTGTCATGTTTATTAAAGACACACATATTAAGAGAAGTGCTTTCTCTGCTACTTACAAGACTCCCAGAGTACAGTTTATAACAGAACACGAGATAGCTGTTTATTTGTAATCTAGCAGAATGAGCATGTTGCCTTTGAACAGATTACAGCAATAGCTTCTAGATTCAATTCCTACTGAAAAAAATAAAAATCAAGTTAGATTTTAAAGTGGATTACATAAAGAGATTATTTCTCAGAAGAAAAGAATGAAAGCTTACCAAACACAGTTAAGTGCCACACTGCCCTCAGGATTACAACAATATCGAGGTTTAACTGCACACCACACTGAGGTCTATAAAAAACGAATAAGAGCAGCTCATTTTCTAACTCAATCTAGGGTTTTTTGTGGTTGTTGTTTTGTTTTTATCTCCTTCTTCTCCTTTTTTTGTAAGATTCCAGACTTTTGAACAACTGAAAGTTTAGAATTTATCACCAGATGTTCATAGTTTTGACTCTTACAGTCTCCCAAGCCAGGCCTATTGACCATCTATTAGAATTGCTACAGAGGCTACTTCTCAACACTGGATGACTGAGGGGAGCACACAGTTTGAAAGGCCTATAAATTTTAAGATTCTTCTGCAAATTTACAGACAGACAAAATAGAGATCACTTTTAACTTTTCACAGATCATTCAAGGTACTCAAAGCAATACTGAGTTAATCAATGTTCTGATATACATATATGCTAGTTACAATTTTTGAAATTCAAAATACTACTAGGCTATATTATAGGTTGAGCCTCCCTAATCCAAAAAATATAAAATTAGAAATATTTTAAAATCCAAAGTTTTTTGAGTGCCAACAATGAAAACTATGCTTTCTGATGATTCAGTGTAAACAGACATACTTCCATATATACACGCTATTACAAATATTACATAAACTTACCTTCAGGCTATGTGTATAAAGTGTATATAATACATAAGTGAGTTATGTGTTTAGACTTAGGTCCTAGCTCCAAGATATCTCATGATGTACATGAAAATATTCCACAATTCAAAACTTGAAATCTGAAACTTCTGTTCCTAAGTATTTCACATAAGGAACATTCAATCTTATTTTAAACTTAGTCTACTGAACAAAGACAAGAACTAATAATATTTGAAAATCTACATATAGCTATTTTGTTTACTTCTAGGTATCTTCCACTGGATAATAAAAATCTATCTGTTTATGAACATACAGAAGATATTCAACAGATATCTGCAAAACATCCCTGGTTAAAAAATCATTTTTTAAAAAGCACACATACATGCAACTATCTGCAGTTATGCAATTCCTAGACATGTGAACATATAATCTTCAAGTATTTAAGAATATATGTTTTTTAAAAACACATTCAATACAAAGCAAAATTTTTTTTTTCTAAAAGTTAACCTTCATTTGCATATAAAAACTAGGATATATTTGGTTTATTGCTAATGAGTTCAGAAAATTATATAACACATTCGTGAAATTTTAATATGACTTTTAGTTTTAATACTAAAATTCTGTTAACTGAAACACAACAGCAGGGTTTTAGTTTCCTCCTGGGTACTTCCAAATATAAAATGGCAATAAAGATGGAAAATTCATATAAAAAATGAAGTATCTTTCTATGATCACTCACAATGTCCAAGTAGCATATCCCTTATAGTTATTCAATATTCCAAGCAACACTTTATCATCAATTTCAGTGTTACTTGACCATGAATATCATCCTAGCACGTGTAAGTCATGTTATGTAGTGGCATCTACAATCTGATTAATTCAAGATAACAAACATTACTTAAACTAATATTTCACTGATCAGGTTTCAGTGATCAGAATAAAATGGCAATGTGATTTTTCAGAAGCATCTGCCAAATTCATAGCACGAATCTTGCCTCAGCCAATGTTTTTTATTTTATTGCCAACATAATTCCTACTAATCTATGTGCTTCTTAAAACTGGACATCTAGCACATGTACTGTAAGTCAAGAGCTCAGGCTCTGAAGCTTGAAAGGCCTAGAATGAATTTCATCTACCTCTTTCACAGTTACTCTGTAATTCTCAGTTTCTTCCTCTGTAAATTGGAAATATAGTGTCTACCCCACAAGATTGCAGTGGGGATTCAATGAAATGATTTATGCAAAGCATTATGACTTAACATAATCCTTAGAATAAGTACTAGGTTAAGTGGAAAGTTTTAATTGGTTAGTGTTAGCCACAAAAGGAAACACCACACAGAGAAGCTCAGGGTGAAAGGAAATGTCCAAAGAAGAAATGCAAACAGGAAAAAAAGAGAGATGGTATTAGCAGTGGCAGCACAGACTACTAAAAGAAGTGTCAGCATGGACAATTGCAGAAACTGTAAGTTTCCACAAAGATAACTGTGTCACTGCACCAGAAAAGCCCTCAGCATCTGAAGTAATTACTATCCCATGTAAATATGTTTGGGGAGGAGGTACTGTAGGGACACAGCATCAGGTGGCAATCAACAGTCACCTGAGCTGTACCACAAAACAATGCACTTGAAAGAATAAGGAAATACGAATGTTTCAGAGATTATCATCACAACCAGAAGCTGTGATAGTTAAAGTGTTCATCCTTCTCCATTCAGAAAATGCAATTACTCAAAATAATGTGCTCACTAAAGGTTTACTACAAATTTTTAAAAATATATTTATTTAATATATATAAAAGGGCTCAATCAAAGACTTAATTAAAAAAAAAGACAACACCACAGCTCAAGATCAAGGAGAGGACAGACCACAGAATGAAAAAGATAAAATAAAAGATGACACAGAAGAGGTTGTGCAGTCCAGGTCATGGCTCCTAGTTGGAGACCTGCTTTGAGTAGGCTTCTTGTAGGTACTTCTCAAAAGTTGTGGGCGTGTTCCAAAGCTCGACAGCATGTGTGTTTAAAGGGCTATCAATGTTGGGTGCTCCCAGCAGGCTTAAATGGAGAGCAGAATGGTCCTCATGTCATAGAGAGTACACCACTTGTCCTTCAGGAGGTCCAGGCAGATTCCACCCTAGGTGTCTATGCTGGGGTGGTAGCAGGGCCTAAGGAACTTCACTGTGGACACATTGTAAGGGTAGCCACTGGGAAGCTCCAGGGAGAGCTTATTCCTCAGGTCTTCATGTATTGCTCCAACTGCTCCATGGATGGTCCTCACCCATTTGAAAAGGTTGTCTGATTCAGGGAAAGCAGAAATTTCTTTGTCATCATACATCATGAGGGTCATCAGCTCCTGCTATAACCTTCTGTCCATGGGCCTCTAGGTGGCATCCCTGTTGGGCTCAGCTCCTTTACTGACAGCTGCGACATTGGTGGGAGGTGGGCTGTGGTTTTGGGAAGTCATCCAGGAGATGCTGTCAGGGAAACAGGAACTCGGAGAACACAACTGCAACTGCAGGGCTCAACTATGAATGTTAATGGATACACAAGACCTACAATTATGCCACCCACAGAAAACAGAAAATGGCTTTTCTTACACTTTCACTAAAATAGCATCGATATACATAGAAAATATGTAGCCTATCAACCATTGATAGGGCAAAAAAGAAAAAACACCTTGAGTTCAGCAAAACAATGCTAAGGGGCAGGTGGCATGCACTTAAAACAGAAAGTAGGAGGCATTCTTCTGCCAACAGCATTATGAGTTATGAGTAAATGGACTCATAAACAGATCACTTCTCAGAATCCAAGAATAGATGCTATACAGTTTTGATACTTTTCTAACAGTGTTTATAAAAGGCTAATTGATAATTAAAATGACTTTATTCAAATCTGCCATGATCAGTCCCACTGAGGGATCTTCACAGAAATGGAAAATAAACCTAAATGAACAACAAAGGGATTTCAGTGAGGAGACAGCCTGTACCGCAGAATGAATGAATGAATGAATGAATGAATGAATGAATGAATATAAGATGTAGTAATAAAAAAGGAAAAATTATTCTCCACTGCTTATGTTCTTTACAAAGCAAACGATGAGTTCTCATCCTTGATTAACACAGTCATTAGTTAGACAGGAGCCTTATTCTAACTTGTCAGTCAAATAATCACCACTGCAGAATACTTGATGTAGACAAGTCGATGATAACGTTTTTCTGATATGATGTAAGTTGATGATCTCAGCATCACAATGACATACTCACTTGACTTCACATAAGTGGCCGCTTGACTTTTTGTGTGAAGATCACTGGTGAGATGGTACACCAGGATAGAAGAACTGTTAGTTGTACCTATCTAAATGACAAAATAAAAGAGTATTAATTTAGTGGGAGTCTCATTTAGGACATCTAATAAGAAAACAATATGTCAACGTTATTTCCAATTTGAAGCTTTACAATTAAATATTTTACATGTAAATATATAGCATAGTTAAATATGTACTCACAAATAACATGTAACTGTCACTGTCGATAGTTAGGTCTTAAATGGCAATATTTTCTAATGTA
>NW_006959990.1:0-700 GCF_000164805.1 Carlito syrichta
CAGCTAGTTAAGTCAGCTGACTAGCCAGCTGACTGGCTAATTAGTAACCTAGTTAAGTCAGTTGGCTAGCCAGCTGGCTAGCTAATTAAGTCATTTAGTTAAGTCAGCTGGCTATCTAACTGGATATCTAGTTAAGTCAGCTAGTTTAGTCACCCGGCTGACGAGCTGCCTAGCTCGTTAATCACCTATTTAAATCAGGTAGCAAACCAGTTGGATAGCTAGTTAAATCATCTCATAAAGTCAGTTTGCTAGCCATCTCCCTAGCTAGTTAAAAAAGCTAGTTAATTCAGATGGCTAGACAGCAGGCTAGCTAGTTATTTCAGCTAGTTTAATCAGCTGGCAAGCTAGGTAGCTAGCTAGTTAATTCAGCTATTTAAGTCAGCTGTGAGTGCAGCTGGCTAGCTATGTAACTTGCTAGTTAAGTTAGCTAGCTTGACAGGTAGCTAGCTTGATAAATCACCTAGTTTAATTCAGCTGGATAGCCTGGTGGCTAGCTATATAGCAAGCTAGTTAATGCAACTGGCTAGAAAGTAGTCCAGCTACTTAATGCAGCTAATTAAGTCAGCTGGATAGCAACTGGCTGACTAGGTAGTGACCTAGTTAAGTCGGGTGTCTAGCCCAGCTGACTAGCTTAGTTATGTTAGCTAGTTAATCTGCTGACTATCCATGTGGCTAGAGAGGTAGAGAGCTAGTTAAGTTA
>NW_006959991.1:0-10095 GCF_000164805.1 Carlito syrichta
ATGATACTAGAAATCACCTTCCTCCACTTTCTCAAGACAAAATGCAGAATTAAAATAAAAAACTTCACTGAGATAATACATATACGTGTATATATATACATATATGTATGTATATGTATATATATACATATACATATATATGGCAGAGATGAGAGGTAGCGTCAAGACATAAGGAACAAGAAATAAAGGTTGCCTCCTATCCCCAAAGAATTCTCTAGTTTGGTATCTCTGAGATTCAGGTAGATGTTGGCAGATGAAACTAAACTACTGCAAATGTCATCGACTGTGATCCCTTCTATAGTTTCTGTGCTAGACCATCTATTTTACTCAAACAAGTGATAACCCATGCTCAAGAAAAGACATACGGTGCCCTTCTGCACAATATATTACTTTCAAAGTGCATGGTGAAGTGGCATCAGCAACAACATGTGCTGACACAAGGGCAAATACAACATCCACTCCAACTGGCTCTTTATTCTCACTCTCGATGTGCCTCTTTCAGCCTTCATATAGGTTGGTTGACCCTGAACTCAGAGTAGTTAGTCTTTTCTGAGCTCTCCCTTGAAGGAAAGCTCTGCTCCAGAGCTCCAATAATTTCTTGAAATCGCTAGTCACACTGACCACCCCAATTTCCTACTCAAGCATGACATCTACTCATGCCCACTGAACTTCTGAGATCCTGTTTTCTTGGCCACACCAAATTGCTCACAGTGACCTTGATAGTCAGTTCTCTTGAGCATCCAGACTACAACCAACACACAAACAAATTGTGAGCTAGGACCTCCCATCTGAGTGCATCCAAACAAGAGCACTCACATGGGAGGTCCTAGCTCACAATTTGTGTGTGTGTGTATTCTGTGAAGAACACACACACACTGCCTATTGAAGACAACAAAGAAAGCCAGGAGTTAAAAATGCAAATGCATGCCTTAGGATTATCAGGGCACATGGTGGGTCAATGTGCCTGGTGAGGCCAATGTGGGCTGACACAATTCTGACAGCCAACAAGTCAGTTTGTCCAGTAGGTGGCATCCCTCCACATTGAAAGACTTGGAGAGAGACATCCCATTATATAAAGAGATCCAAGAGAGGAGTCATCCATAGAATGGTGGTTCCTGAAGCTCTTAGCAGGTGGAGGGTGCCCTAGTGGAATGGTTTTCATCCTTATATCGCATGCACAGTTGCTTTTACCAAGAGTCTCCAATTACAAGTATGATTTCAACAATGCTGGCTCCTCTAAAGTCACAAGAAAGAATCTAGCTTAGTGGTTCACTGTTGTTTTTGCCAAAGGGAGAATAGAGGGCTTCCTACAATTGCCCAGTGCCATGCTCCCTATGTTTAGCATTGGGGACTCAGGTGCTCTGTGTGAATTGGGGATCATTTCTGGATACAGGGGGAGACTGAGATGACAGTCTTAGGATGAGAGTAGGTGCCTACAACACAGGAGTCAAAAGTTGGCTTGGATAAGGAATTGCAGAGGGGTTGCTCAGTAGAGCAGAAATCTCTGGAGGAAACACGGTAAGAAGTCTTGTCCAAACAAGGAACTGGGAGAAAGTGTCCATGCTGTTGTCCATCAGGTGTCCCAAACACGGGCTAATGGGGAGTTTTCTATCTATCCTGGCTGATTTAATCAGCCATGAAATAAGAAAATTAATATCAGATCTTTTACTGGTACTTGCTATGAAAAGGCAATTATGCTTGTATAGCAATTATGCTTGTAAAGTAATGTTTAAAATTCTTACCCAAGAGATACTGAATTTTGTACTACACCAAACAGCTTCATTTTTATACAACCAGTGGTACCTGATGCTTTCTAAAAAGCTCATATTTAGTCCAAAATGTTATGCTAAACCAGCACAAGTAATTGTTTAATATCTGCTTCTGAATCAGCACAGTATCTCCAGCCTATTCCTGAAATCTGAAAAGAAACCCACTATTGTTACTGAGAAAAATGATGCAACATGAAAAGCAAATGGCATGAACATGTGCAATGATTGCTTGCTAATGGAAAAATTACATGAAAGACTAATGCAGAGAAGTTGGATAAATTGCTATGCATACGTGCTGTACATTCTCATGAGCATCTGCACTCACATTGGAAAATCAGAAAGGGAACATGATCTATTTCCTGTAAATGGATGATGCAATCAGCCAAAACATTGCATCAGTATTGATGATGACTATGTGATCATGGTAAAGTTGAATTAGAAAACTTTTTTCAGCGATCACAGCTATATTGTGAATTACATATGGTATACCTTATGGTAAGTATTTGAACTGAATAAATATATGATTGGTTTGCAGAAGTGGCAATGACCTCTGGTTCAAAAATCACTGCAGGGTAGTTTTTCAGATGGTGGCTTTTCTTTTACTTGAACAGTTTTTCCAACACAAAAAAGAGTCTTGAAAAAGAAATAAAATATTCCTTATCTGAAGTGTAGTCCAATGGCTGTTTAGGTGATGACTTCATGGGACTCAATGGGAGAAGAAGAGGGCGCTATATCTGGAGGCAAATTTGGAGATGGTGTAAGATCTCTATGGGGCCTGAAGTGCTGAGAGGTAAGAGACTGCCTGGGTGCAGGAAAGGGGGAAATATCAGGGGATAAATCTGGTGGAAGTCCTGGGAGTGGGTGAGGACTTCCCACCATAGTTGGAAGGCCCCTGGGAGAAGGTATGTAAAGGATGGACACCTTCAAGGCATGTTCAATACTGCAGAGGATTTCAGTTGGGACCAGCATAAAAATGCCTTCCATGAGAACTGAGGATTAAAAAAATTAGGGCCAGACCAAGTCCACTGCGGGGGGGAAATCTTTGAACAGGCTAATTCTTGTGGAGACAAGTGAAAGAGGCAAATCTGCAGCCTCAGAGGAAGTTCTGGCATATGAAATCAACCTTAGAGAGGCCCTGCACACTCCCACGTCTTTCAGACACTTCAACCTCCTACTCCACTCCCACATGCTCCACGCCTCTGGATTTCAAAAATTCAGGCACTTCTTTACCTGGCCACTTTTCTTGATTTTCCTAGACTCCGCATTCTCCAAGTTCTTCCAATCCCTAATTTCTTCTTTTGCACCATTCGGGATTTTTTCAGGCTACAGGGATGCCACGGAAATACAAGGGCCTGGAATGAACCCGCTTTGCTACTGATCTTTTGCTCTCCTTGACTGATTTTTCATGAAGGAGGTCATTGGATGTCCAAGTTGTCTACTGCCTTGGTGCCCACCCTCTACAACTTGTGTTTGCCATTCTTAGGGTTGTACTTCCTCTCCCAAATCAACCAGTCATTCTGGGCCCATGACCCCACCCTTTTCTAGAATCCAGGTTTTATTCAATCTCTGCTTAGGGCTGCATTGTTCCTGGTTGCCACATATCCTTGTTTCCTGCTAACTGGCAAGTTTGGGTGCAAGTTGCTTTAGAGGACAGAGGTGAAGATTTGGCTCTTCCACAGAAGCCCTGATCCAGCCACGAGGTGCTACCACTGCCCACTCAGATGCCAGACTGGATGCCAAACTCTGTTAAACACTGGCTCTGCCTCTGAAAGCCACAATACCCTGTCTCTGGTCAGCACCCCAATCCCACCCTGCATTCTTTCCCCAGCCTTGCTATCAAGAACCCTCCTTTGCTCAAATTTCCTGTCTCCCTAGACAGGCTTCCTGCCTTCTGATTCAATTAGACAGAGGCAGCAAGTGTTTGGACACCATCCTCTCCATCCTCTTTCCTATGACTTCTTGGCCCCTGGTGATTTTAACTTTTCTAACATCTTGGTCTTTTGAATTTCCACTTGTGGTGACCCATTATCTAATATTCCCTGATGTAACTCTTTAGTCCCTGAGAATGAGGATCTTTGTGTCTAGGATTCCAATATTTTGCTCCTAAAACTCTAGACAGATACACACATACACACACAACACACACACAGCACTGAAGATCTGTTAGTATTTTTGTATTTCTGGACTTAGTTGAAAGCCTCAGTTATTGAACTCCTTGGGTCTAAGTGTGCCCACAGACAGGTCTTCTCTAAAGTCAACTTTTTCTGAAGTGTGTCTGGGGCTCCTCCCATCCTTTAATGCACACATTTTCTCAAAGACTATGCTTGCAGCTGATTGCATCTCCCATATCCACTTTTCCCAGCATCCCACTTTTTCATGTCCTTACTGCCCACTTCTAATTTTCTACATGCAAATAATTCTCCTGTGTTTCTCTAGAAGGAATTCCATGAGATAGCCCATGTAGTTGGTTCACTGCTCAGATCCCCCTATTCAAGGTATTCATTTCTTCCTGCTAAACTTCTTCATTTGCAATGGTTTGCCGTCATCTATAAGGTGGTCATCTGGCACAAGTGGTTGCTCTTACTCTTTTCTGAGTACAGGAACAGCCAGGAACCCATTGGTACAAAGACAAACAGGGGACTAATGTGGGGCCCTAGAACTGTGCTGGGTTCTCTAGAGCCTCCCTGGGATCAGGGTGAAGCTGGTGTCCCTCAGTTTCACTGCACTAACTGGTCTAAGTATTTTCCTGTCATTTCTCAGTACACCTTGCAACCTGTGTCTTATGATCATCATCTGGGGAATGTAATCCCCAGATAGTACCAGCCACTGTTCTCGAAAGCCGAAAGTGTAGGTAACTTCAGGGGTTGGAAAAATCCCCACAAAAGAGCAGTGAGCACTTCATCTCAGCTGAAGCTGGAAGGACAATAGTTTCCAGGCACTGATCAGGGTTGACAGAGTCGACATTTCAACTGCAGTGATAGGGCTGAACTGCAGGTGATGCACAACAAGTCCATTGTCTCTGGATTGACTTTGGGGGAAATGACAGCAACAGGAGGTTGGAGTTGGGTTGACTGATCTTTTGGTCCATAGATTCATTGAAGAGCCAAAAGGACAGGCTCAGGTGTGTCACTTAACAATGGAAAGCAATAAGTGAGAGTTGGAAAGCAATAAGTGAGAGTTGGAAGGCTCCCTCCTGACCTGCAGCTAAAGGTCAGATCAACCTGAGAACCAGGCTCATGATGTAATGACAAAGGGCCAAAATGTCCAGGAGCCAGAGAAAGGTGCACCCTCACCACGGCATGAGCAGGCAATGGAAGATTACCTTTCAGGGTCTTCCTTGACCAGGCCCATTATGTTTCTCTATTTTCCATGGTTCTGATTTTCATCCAATTGCACCCTTAAAATGAGATTCAAACTATAGGCTTCTGTGAGTTCTGTGAGTCATGGTAGCAAAAAAATGTTCCAAGAGAGTCATGAGAAGCCCTACAATTTCAACAAGTTGCCCCAAAGCGTGATTGTCCCAAGAACCAGAAATTTGATGCTAGCATGGATGAGAGTTTAGTCTTGTAGCCAAATTTGCCCAAACCCATGAAATCTAAGCTGACTCCATGAAATCTTTTCTTGCTAACATCAGAATTGACTTTGTGCTGCAATATAGCAGTGGGTTATGGGATCCAAAAGCTCAGAGGTGGGCTCTTGAAAATGTGCCTTTTGTAGAAGAGAAAGATTCACCTGCTAACTAGGATTCCAGGAATGTTGGTGAGCCCTGCAGTGGAGACAGCATCAGCATCACTGAAATGTAAGTGGTGGTCAAACCTCACAAATCAGAACTCAAAGGATGGGACATTGTTACCAAGCTGGGCTCCACACTACCAATGCAATGACAGGAACTAGGAATCATGATCCAGCACCATGCCTTGAAGATAAATAAGCTTAAAGAATAGACAGTGGTGTCAAAGTCCAGGATGTGGGGCATCATCTGCAGAGGTATAGGACTTACCTCATCGGCATAGTGTCCATAGGGAAAAGCAATAAAGATAACCAACCAGCAAGTCTTGAATCCTATACTAGTAGAAATGATGAAGAAGAGCAGAAGTCTGATACCAGTTGCCCCAGTAGAAAGTCATGATCTTGTGCCCAGGGAATACCTGAGACAATACTGACAGCAGGAGCTTTAAGTGATCAAGAGACAGGATGCCCATCAAGATGGTCCTTTCAAGACCACAAGAAGTGGTGACCGAGAGCAACATGGGAGAGTCTTTGTGTAGTGAGGAACCTCCAAGATATCTTTGCAGCATCTCCAAGAAAGAGATATCTACTAGCTGTTTTCTCCCTGAGAAGGAAATAGAAGTTAAGAGAATGAGAAGGAAGAGATGACATTTAAAAAAATTACAGCTGGGCTCGGTGGCTCAGAGGTTGAGGCAGCTAGCCCAAGGCCCAAGATCTGCCCATGATTGATCCCACAGGATGATTTCTCTGCTACTATAAGATTCATTTTGAAGAAGAAAAAGCACTATCAGGGGTTCGGGTAAGATGGCGACGGCATAGGAGGACTTGTGAGATTCTCCGAATGTGAGTTCCCAAAAAGACTCTTACTTTTCTTCCCCCATCCCCCAGTCCACCACCAGCCATGCTGGTCCGAGGCCTGGGGACATTCGATCCCATGCAAGGCTGGATATTGTGGCCCCCTGCTGCTGCTGTTCAACCATACGTGACTCCCACCTGCATGGGAGTCTTGGGTCTCAGCTCCCTCACTGGCTACATGGTCTCTCACCCAGCACCCAGCATCCAGTACCAAGCCGCCGATCACTCAGGGAGGCTCTGGGCCACCCACCCCTCAGAGACACTGGTCCCATTCCTGACTGAAGTACCCTGTGGGGGGCCAAGGGCCATTCTCGCCACTCACTGCCTGCCCTTTGGAGCTTTGGAGCTCTGGAGGTCTGGGTACACCCTGGCTGAGGCACTCAGCGCATCACTCCAAGCTTGGGGACCCAGACAAGTGGAGAGAAATGGATCTATGAAGGTGGACCTGCCTAAGTCATTCTCCAGGCAGAGATTTCCATTGCCCTACCCACCTATCAACAACCCCCACCTTGGTTCCTAAAGTAAAGTCACTAAACAGGAGACAAAGCCCCACCCCTATGCTGAATCAGACAAAAGCAACTCCCAGGCAACAGGCTAAAAAAAACAACAGCACCTGTGGTTCCAGCTACTTGGAAGTCTAAGGTGGAAGGATTGCTGGACCCTAGCAGGCGAGGCTGCGGTGACCGGGACCAGCCACTGCACTCCAGTCTGGGCGACAGAGTGAGACTCCAAATCAAAAAAGAAGCAAAAAAAAAAGAAAACCAAACCCAAACTGCGAGTAAATCTAGCTGCCTGCAATGAAAAACAAAGGGGAGAGGCCAGAGATCAGAGCTGAAGTGACTTTAGTCTGATCTCTTATTTTGACTTATGATTTTATCATTTTGACTGTTTCTTTTGATCACTTTTGTTGTTTGCCTTCTGACTTACACTGTTTCATGATTTTATTGGTCTGTCTCTGTGTAGCCATCAATATTCTTTAGGGAGTCGTTCTTATGTGTCTTTTCTCACTTCTTTCCGGCCTTGTGTTACTTTCTCATCTGATAGTTAGTATGTATGTCTGTTTACCCTCTTGCTCTTCTCTCTTTCTAACTTCCTATTGACCCCCACTTCATCCTTTATTTTCCTCCTTTATACCCCCTTTTTAATCTAGGGACCAAGCCTACATACTGCGGCCCAGACAGATTGTAAGGCAGAGGGAAGTAGGTTCCAGTGTGCTCATACACTTCTTCGTGGATGCTAGAATCAGCATATACATTCTGAACCACAGCTTCTCCCTCAATTAAACCACAAAACTGCAAAAAGTACAGTTCGCAGGCCACACTCCAACTCAAAAGAGAACAAAACCAGAAGACCCTCATAAGGAAGAACAGGATATTGCAGAAGTGAAACAAAAGCAACCCCACCTTCCCTCAAAAACAGAATTAAAGAAGGGGAGGGAAAGGGGGAGAGGGAGAAAAATCTACAGAAATGAGGAAAAATCAAAAGAAGAGGATGGGTCTCTCCCAGACCCCTGGGAAGGCAGACTCTGAGAAAACTGACTTCGGAATGCAAACAATGAAGAGCCTCCAGAATGAAGGATCTCAAACTACAAACCTAGATATCAAGACAATAATGAAGAGATTAAAAAAAAATGAGAAGACACAAAAAGAAACTAGGAAGGAGCTGAAATATGAGATAGCAGTAATAAAGAATACTGTGAAAGAAATAAATAACAAACTGATAAGCATGGAAAGCAGAATTACCCAAACAGAAGAAAGAATCTCAGAGCTTGAGGACCAAAATATACAACTAACAGAAACTCTTAAAAACACAGAAAATAAATTCAAAAAGACAAAACAAAACCTTCAAGAGATGAGTGATTACTTCAAGAGACCAAACCTAAGAGTAATTGGCCTTCCTGAGGCAGAAAGAGAGACAGAGACCACACTGGAACAAACTTTCCATGAGATCATTCAAGAAAACTTCCCTTATCTAATCAGTGACGCAAAAATTAAAACACAAGAGATTCAGAGAACCCCTGCAAGAAAACAAATGAGAAGACCAACTCCTAGACACATAATAATTCACCTAAACAAAGTAGGCATAAAAGAAAAAATCCTAAAGGCAGCAAGAGAAAAAGGCCAGATCACCTACCATGGAAGACCAATTAGAATAGCAGCAGATTTATCTACAGAAAGCCTGCAGGCTAGGAGAGCTTGGAGTCCTATCTTCAAAGTCCTGAAAGATAAACAATTTCAACCAAGAATAACCTACCTGGCCAAGCTAAGCTTAATCAGCGAGGGAGAATTAAAATCTTTCCCAGATAACCTACCCCTAAGAACTTATGCTGCCACCAAACCACCTCTACATGAAACACTTAAGAAAGTACTAAACACAGAAGAAAAGAAAAAAAGAACAATGTTCTTCACAAGACTACAGGAAAAAGAATAAAATATACATGAACCAACCCCCAAACCAAAAGAAAGACCAAAAAACCAAGTGGTAGAACAACAACTCTATAACAACTCTATGATAGGGATGAACTCTCACACTTCAATAATTAGCCTGAATGTGAATGGACTAAATGCACTACTGAAAAGACAAAGAATGGCAAAATGGATAAAATATCACCAGGCAACAATATACTACCTTCAAGAGATCCATCTCACTAGAAAGGACATACACAGATTCAAAGTAAGAGAATGGGAAGCAAATTTTCAGGCGAATGGAACATAAAAGAAAGGAGGAGTTGTAATCCTAATTTCAGACAAAATACCATTTAAGCAATCAAAAATTAAAAAAGATACAGAGGGCAACTACATAATGATAAAAGGTTCACTCCATCAACAAGAAATATCTATGCTAAACATATATGCACCCAACATAGGGGTGTGCCAACTTTCATAAAGCAACTTCTAGGAAAACTAAAGAAAGATATTGATTCTAACACCATCATAACGGCGGACTTTAATACCCCACTCGCAACCCTAGAAAGATCATCAGGACAAAAAATCAGCAAGAAGATCCAGAACCTCTATGTGACTCTGGACCAAATGGACTTAATTGATATGTACAGAACACTCCATCCAAAGACCACAGAATACACATTCTACTCATCACCACATGGAACGTATTCTAAGATTGACCACATAATTGGCCATAAATCAAGCATAAGCAAATTTAAAAGGACCGAAATTCTACCATGCACCTTCTCAGACCACAGTGGAATAAAAATAAACATTAACACCCACAAGGTCCCACAAAACCCACAAAGATATGGACACTAAACAGCATGACATGGACACTAAACAGCATGATGCTAAACAACTCCTGGGTCAATGATGAAATCAAAACAGAGATCAAAAGATACCTGGAAACAAATGAAAATAAAGAAACATCTTACCAAAATCTCTGGGACACCATGAAAGCTGTAATAAGAGGGGAATTTATATCCCTGCAGACACACGTGAAGAAAATGGAAGGAAAACAAGTTAACAGCTTAACAAGCCACCTAAGGAAGCTGGAAAAGCAAGACCACAAAAACCCTAATTTCAGCAGAAGAATCCAGATCACCAAAATAAAAGCCCAAATCCAGGACATAGAAGACGAAAAGATAATACAAAAAAATCAATGAAACAAAAATCTAGTTCTTCGAAAGGATAGACAAGATCGATGGTCCCCTAGATAGACTGACCTAGAAAAAAAAAGAAAAAACCCAAATAAGCACAATCAGAAACACAAAAGATGAAGTCACATCTGACCG